>NW_015150871.1:305522-321117 GCF_000732505.1 Cyprinodon variegatus | reverse complement strand
AATCTTCTACTCCTGTTTTTCAAGTCCTGGATGAGGTAAAACTACCGATAATCGGATTAGAATAGAAAATAAAATAATTCTAACACGAGTGGCACATTTAAGGCGTTTTAAAAAGGATTTTGACTTTGGTAGGTATTTTATTTACAAACATATTTCCTAAGTAATCTTTCTTCAATACAGAGAGCGACTATCTGAAACTTGCAAGAAAAGTTAGTTTTTAAATCTAAATACTCATGGTACAATATTTTATCATACTTACTTTTATGCGTATTTGACATACAATTGATAAAGTAGGAGAAGCTAAGTCTGAAAAGTATAATTCTATTTTATTTTATTTTTATTTTTACGGTATAAATCAATTTTCAGCGCCTCTGATTGGCCGCAGCTGGCTCCTATCCTGATTGATTGGCCAATCAGCTGAACTTCATTACCTGAATATTATCAATGTTACCACCACTACATAAAGTTAGAGTTTTGGCACTTTTTCAGCTCTGAAATGTGTTTTCTTTATAATAAAAAATTAGTGCAGAGTTTATAAAAACTGTAAAAACTATTGATGCCCCAGTAAATTCCCTCAAAGGTGAGATAAAAACCTGAAGATCTGCTCCATTTCAACCATATCCTTCTGTCTGTGGGTCTGTCTAAACAAACTTCCATTTTATCTGAAAATACAATAATGTCCCTGCACACTTATTAGTGATTTTTTAGCAAGTGAATATAAAGGAGGGTGAATTAAGCTGAGTACGAACTAGTATTTGAAAGTGATTCCAAACATAGCAAGAAATGTATAGCAGAATGGGTAGAAAAGCAGTGGTTAAATCCATTTTTAGACCATTGCATAGTAAAAATGCTGTGGTGTGTATATAAGACAGGATCACAGTGCATAAAAAATAGGACTGAGTTGTACAGAAAATGCACAAATAGGCTTTTGTGTAAGCCAATGAGACATGTACTTAGTTCCTCACATGATAAATAAAGGGCACCCTGTTTAATAATGCATTTTGAATTTATATTTAAATAATGCACAGACCAGATTGGTAAAAATGAATTGAAATGCTGTTCATTTGTTTACCATGCTCTTGTATGCGTATGTGCTCTCTTCATCCTCTGACATAGGAGTTGGCTCAGAGCTCGTCTGCCTTTTACAGTTGCTTTTTTTTTTTTATCTCTGCTTCTGTCTCCTTGAACCACAGTCGGGCTCGGCAGACTGGGGATGGCAGTTTCTTCCTGTTTAAAGGAAGTTTTTCCTCTCCACTGTCGCTACAGGCATGCTTAGTGTGAGGGAGTCGATGCAATCAACTGGTTTTCCTTAGATAGAAAACTTTGAATCGAATTGAATGTGTGATCTGGTGAACTGTAAAGTGCCTTGAGATGTTTTGTGAATTGGCGCTATAGAAATAAACTGAATTGAATCTTGTACTAAAACTCTCAAATGCAAAAATTGACTATACACCATCAAACTTTCTTTTCTTCTTTTTTATTGTAAAAATGTAGAATCAATTTTGGCATGACAGATTAATATGAATAGAAAAGATCAGTATGATTGATGCACAGAGGTCCAAATATGCACGGATTTGCTTAGAATGTTCACAATTATACACAGTCAACAGTGAATAGACTTTGCACTGCATGATCAGCAGTACATATTATCATATAAAAGCTCTGATACATAACAGGGTAAAATAAATACTGTACAGATCCTCAAACATAAACATTTCTGCTTTTTTCCCTCCATCTTTGCCTTTCAATGTGTATAAAATGAAATATGTGGTGATATACTGTCTCTCAGCACTAGATGGCAGTATTGTACATATGGTTGATAAGGAGAAACTAAAAGTTAAAAATGTGGAACATTAGGAGCTCTGCAGTGCATCAAGGGATGATGAGAGAAAATAATTGAAGTTGTTTAGTGTCTAGCCCAATTTATCAAGAGTCTGCAACCTAAAGTGTCCCGCATACAAGTCGAACTATGAGGAGACCTCTCAGGCTGCATATCCTCCCTGGGGAAATTCATAATGTTTAGGATAATGATACATTACCACACTGCCCCAGTGTAATTAAACAGTCCCAGCAGGAAGTTTTTCATGAGTAATTTCAGAGGCAAAACTCCATCATCAGCTCCCTCACTTGAGTGGTCGTTGTTAATTATGAAATCATTTACAGCAGAGAAAATGATAGCTCATTAGTTTTTACTACTGGTATGTGCTGTGCTGTGCTGAGTCTCAGCAGGGATTATAGCAGGATGCAGCGGGACGAAAGTGGGAGAAATGTCAGGGACTGGTGAAAAATTATCCTGTAGAATATTACAGCACCCGAAAAAGGCTGGCCTTTACTGTTTTTTTTTATTGTCTGTCATTTTTCACAGCTGATTTTCCTCCTTTATGATTATTTTCATATTAATCCAAGATTTCAAAGGCCACACTTGCATCAGTGAAAATGAGATGGTGGACAGTAATATGGTATTTCACACTGAGTTTTGTTAGTACTGCAGTGAAACTTTCTGTAGAGCGTATCTTTTTTGTGTCTGTGTGTGTCTATGTAAGCATGTGAATAGCTAAAGGACAATGTATTCACTTTAAATTTCATGGATTAATTTTTTTCCCCCCCTTTTGGGTAAAGATGTGTCTGTCCTCTTAAGGAGCATAGTTTTTGGGCCGTATCATCATCTTGACGGTCTTGAAGGCCTGCCTGTAGTTGGTGGGGTAGTACTCTGTCGTCATGTTGTGCCATGTTCCCCAGAAGATCCCGTTCCTCACGCCCTTGTACCTCTTGTGGTAGTACTTCCCGTTGAGGTTGGCGGACATGCAGGCATCAAACCACCAGCCGGAGCTGTAGTAGCCACCGCAGTTTCCAGAAGGGTACATGTCGTTGTCACGGTCAGGGGTGGAGAAGAACTTCTGGTCGTGGTTGAAGTGCTTGTTGAAACTCATGGCGTTCCCTGCCGTTCCACTGTAACAGATTGGGGTATATACAGTTTTAGTGAAATACTTATATACACTCATAATAACCATTAATTGTAGCCCAAAAATATGTATAGAAGTTTAATGTATTTCAATTTATCGAATAGCCCAAATACAGGTTCAAGTTTTTGCATGCACCCCTCATTATAGATAATCTGGACCTTTACTATATTGTTAATGTTTGCAGGAAATTATCTTACATAATTCTGATTGGATATTTCACCACCTAAACATAACAGACTTTAAGGTTAGTGTTCAACCTTTGGGACGATGATTCAAGACGTCTGATTGGTCTATATTGTGACATTCTTGTTGTGCCATGTTGGAATACCCAATGCTATCAAAATGTAATCCATTTGAACCAAACTGTCCTGTAACAGTGGAAATCATTTGGCCACTAGAAACAACTCAGCTTTCACTGTCCAGAGTTCTGCTTTTAAACCAAAAAAAAAAAAAAAACTGTCTAAACTGACTGTATGGTAGTGATACAGGTTTAGCTAGAATCTGCTGCAACCAACAAAGACAAGTCAGATATCGTGTAGAAAAAATTCAGATGGTCATGGAGACAAAAGCATGGCTTTGTCTCTGCAGATGGGACTGGTACATTGCACTAAGTGAGTTAAGTAGTGAAGGGTGGCTACATTCAAGTTCTTTCCAACTACCATGAACACAATCGATTAAGATTTTGTTATAAAATACTGAAGTGCTGCAACAGGAAAATGATCCCAAACACGGACTCTGGGATGGGTGAAACAAGCTAAAAACTATTTTTGAAACTATTAAAACCTCAACATAATCTAATCTTGTGGGCTACATTTAAAAGTCTGACTTTTACCAGATCAAACATCCTACCAGATTATTCCTCTGGCCTTGCATATAATGACGATATATCTTTAAAAGCCCCCAAATAGGACCATTGTACCTCTGACTTTAAGCAAGCACTGAGCTGGAATTGCTGGAATTATCATGTGATAAATTAACTAATACTGTACCTGTATCCGCTGATGGAAAGTCGGTAACGTAAGTACTCATTAGCCACGTAGAACTGGTCATATTTTGCATATTCCCGGACTCCCTCAAAGTCCTCCAGCTCTATGCGTAGCACCATGTCTTTAGCCTTCGTCAGCAGGTGAATATGGTCATTGCCGAGCCAAAACTCACCTCTGCCAGATACAAGGTTGGAGAAGAACAATAGAAGATGAAAAACCGAGAATAAGGCATATATTAAAAACAAGCTCAAACACGGTTAGAAATTACATATCTATTCGGATCAAATGAATTCATCTCAGCATATGGAGGGGGGAGAAAAGTGAAGAATGTGACACATAAAAATGGATGATAAAGATTTTTTTTTTGTAAAAGGGAGTGTTGGGGCCTTTGGCATAGTTATTGAAGTTACCATGGTTATTTTTCAGAAAAAAACAACAGAAGATAAAAAATAAATGAAGATATTGATCTGAGAGTTGACTTCATAATGCGTAAGCTCGTGCACTTCTCACTGACTATTACTTCCAAACATCAACAGCCTTGTGTGCTAAATAATTGATTTTACTCTGAAACGTTTGCAGCCTGCAAAAAAAATAAATAAATAAAAATTTTGTGTGGTCAGAATTTTATTCATTTTCCATGTGAAAATCAATCCATGTTAGTGAAACAGGTGGCAAACGATCTGGGATATTGAGAACAGTTGGGCTTAGTTATTGTTATGGCATCTCAAAGCAGGCCAGGCTCTTTTTTACTGGAGGTTTGTGAAGTGAAATTCTATAGATGGATTCATTTTCTATAAAAGCTTATGCCCTGAGACCCAGCACTGCATGTAAATAAGCTGTACATTCTGTGAGTACCTGAACACAGGGCTGCATTTCAATGCAGATGGTGAAAGAATAAAGCTTTCTCAGTGTGGCTGTTGGGTGCGGCAATGACTGCAAACACACACTGTAGTTTGATTTTTAATTTCAGTTTAAATGTTGCAGCTGTCTGACTGGGGTTTAATGGGAAGAGGGATTTTGTAACCCTTAAGTTTTATGTCTGATTCCAGCTTCTTCCTTCTCTTGTCAGTATACACAACCAAAAGCATGCTGCCTTATCCAACCAAATGATTTATTTTGTCATGGATTGATGGAAATAAATTTTGCAATATTTTCTAAAGAAAAATAATTATCCCTTTTTTTTTTTTAGACAAGGATTTACAAATCATCAAACATCAGTTTACTCTCGTCCTTTTTATATGATCAAAAAATAAATATAACAATATGAATATTTTAGAGTTTCAAATGGGCAAAAATAAACTGGGCAAAAAAAAAAATCTGTTTCTAAATTCCAGGAACTTTCTATTGAGCGAGGTTAAACTGGAAAAATATAATAAAACGGGAGCAAATTCATCAGAATAGAATAAGAGCAGACTACCTTTCTTTTTTCTGTTTTTGGGCCTTGGACTCTTTTCTTACTTTTTATACATTAAAGCTTTAATCACAACAGAAATATCAAACCTATTAAGAGGAATCTGGCCACAACGGAGTAATTGGCTTTCCTAACTAGGTAGATATTCTTAAAATCAGACCTATTAAAACCTGTTAAATTGCTTTCCAAGCCACCTATTACATTTTTAAACTATGCAGTGAAAGCTCTGAATATTTCATGCACTTTATACCGACAATAGACTTCATTTTGTATTTCCTCCTCACCCTTTATATTTCAGACCAAACTTTGTTTTTCAGCCTTCCAATCTCTGAGTGCTTGTCTTATATTTGCAGTATTACTTAAAGTGCTTTTGTCAGCAAAGCTTTGCGAATTTGGGTAAATTTGATAAATTTATATGGCATGATTGCGTGTGCAGAATAGATAAAATAGCTGCATATAACATTATCGGCTTGATGCTTTACGCTTAATGTACAATTACTTCACAGGTAGTTTTCCAGAAATACTCCATTCAGTACCTTAAACAGCATTTCAAGTACCCCCCTTAACCCCACGTTGGGCTATGCCACCCTTAAGCTGTGCCATAACTTTCTGATCCATTGTGCGGAGCAGATCAGAATCGTTATATAGACTATAATCCCCTCTTCATTTATGCTGCAGTATAGATGCTCTGCATTGTAAGAGGCCGTTGTAGAACCATCCTCTTGACTGAAATATTTCTGAATAATGACACTGTCAGGCATGGCTTTCTCTGCACGGCTTGCATTCCAATTTTGTACTCTGGTTTAGTGCCACAGTCACCATAAAAGTGGGGAGTCAAGCTTCATAAAACGCTGCATCCTACAAATCGTATAATGCTTCTCAGTTGCAGATTTTATTAGATCCTCCATGCTGTTAAATCCAGAGGTTTATAGTGCAGATCTTTGTCAGGTTAAATTAACCTTGATGTAAATAGGGTTATTTTTCACTCCATAGCCGCAAAGTGTTTACCTCAACACTACAGTCAGCATGCTGAGGGGTTGCACTATAACCTCTTCTGTGACCCCATTTTAGCAGCAGCTTTTGTTCTGTGTATGGCTTGAATAATGTGTTTAGCCGTTTTCTTTTTATGAATTTAAACAAAAAAAAAATAAAAAAAGAGAGAAATGTACCTTAGGTTTCCAAACCCTTTCTTGTACTCTGTCCATGTGCGGTTGAAGCTGACAGACCCATTGACGCGCTGCTGAATGACAGTCCACCCCCCACCGAAGGACTCCATTTCACAAAAAACCTCAAATGTTCCATTGCGAGGGTCAGGGGTCACACGGTACACGCCGTTTTTCCTCACCTCCATCGCGTTGTAGTCTGAGCAGTCTCGAGGCGCTATGATAACTGTGGATGGAGGAACACAGAGAGAAAAGAATGGAAGTTATTTTAATTGGGTGTCATTTACTAAAGTGAAAGTCTGTTTCTAAAAAGGCAGTAAAATATAACTATATTTAAATTATGTTACAAAAATGTTGACACCTGATTTTTTATTTTTTTATCTGTTGAAGAATACTCAAATGAATCAAAACAATTAGCAACCCTTTTCTCAAACATTTTAAGGAAATTGTTTCGATTTTTATTTATTTTTTTACATGCATTTCTAAGAAATAATGTGAGCGACAGGTCCTCTCCTTATTTCAACTCTGCATTTTGAAATTTTTATACACTTATTATGGCAATCTACAGTGAAAATATCCATTTGCTTTTCCACAAAAACAGCAACATGTCATTATTGTTTTGAAAACTTAGATTGTGTCAAAAATTATTTATAACTTTTAAAAATATTGTCTCATGGCCAGAGTAGGCAGTGTGCATCAACAAGTATGGGAGAGACAGGAGTAGAGTACTGTCATAGATTATTTTCCTTTTGTCATTTTTCTCTGGTGTTTCTTTAAACTCACTTTAATGAGAACTGGACCACAAAAAAAAGATTTTTATACATAGTTAGGAGTGATATTCAGCACATGCCTACAACACTGTATTAGGAAAAATGGCATTTGCAATTTTATGACTGAATATTATATGACTGTAATGATCACAATTTCTTTAATTGTCGAATTCTTCGCTTTTCAGTAATCACAACTTTCCCATTTATCTACGTGATCATTGCCACCTCAACCCTAAAATCTTTTGGTTGGCAGAAATGTGCAGGAAAGTCTTAATTAATAAAAACCTACTTAAGTTGTCATCCAAGCAATTCTAGATAGATAGATAGATAGATAGATAGATAGATAGATAGATAGATAGATAGATAGATAGATAGATAGATACTGCATGTTCAATATCAGAATCATTTTATCAGTTTTTTGCACCCTCTATCTTTCTCCAGCTGTTTGTTTTATTTATTTTTTTAAGTGATCCACAGCAAGTACAAGTCCAACCTCCAAATACGAGCTTAAAGGTGTGTGTCAGGAAGTATTTATGAAGTGACAGGGATGGACTTATCAAAACCTGGGAAAGTGTGAAACTGGATTAGAGAAGCATGGCTCCTTCTAAAATGATTTCGACACCAGGTTAGCTGCTTGTAGACCCTGTTGGGTTTCCATTGTTGACGCTGTTGACTCCTCCTGCAAGAGCTTTTCAGTGCAACAGTGAATTAAAACTGACATGAACCTCAGGTAACTGGAGGGAAAGTCTAGACTGAAAAATGTGTGATGACTAGATGAAAAGGGATCATTGTGAGGTTTCAGATGCTTATGGACTCCAATTCTTTTTCTCAGCACGTTTCAGAAGACACTTAAACTGCAAAAGGTCTGTGGATAGCGAGTTTCAGTGGGGAGAATGGTTTAAAAGTCAAGGGTGGGGTTAAATTGTATCCTTGTCACAGTAATGACTCTGTCAGCATTTGGCATTTAAAGTATTGACCTGTGATTTTGTTCCTCTGTCCTATTCGCTTTTCAGTGTCTTTTTTTTTTTTTTTGCAGTTCACTACTTCCTCTGTATTTGTCCTCATCCATCTGACAAGAAAGCCAGTTTCCCTGGATGGACAAGCTAATCTGGCTCTGAGCCTGAAAGTAGCTTTAATTCAAGTACTGGTCATTGCTGATATCTGAACGACTGCACGTTGTCTCTAATTGAGGAATTAGAGGACAGCTGCTCTGAGAATGTCATGGCAAGAGAAAATAGCATTAGTCGCTTTTGCACACAGAAGCCCCCTACTGGGTTTAAATGAAGTTTGAGTTTAGATTTAATATACCGGTAATTAGAAAAACATGCAACACTTTTCAGCTAAAATCAAAAACATTTTGTTGATACAGGAAGTTATTGATATTGAAGCATGTATCGTTTTCCTCTTTTTATGCAGTTAAGGATTAAATATGCTCTTGAGCATTCACTACATTATCAGGCTAAGTTCTCTGCAGTCTTTGTCTTTTATTAACTTGTTTGGCAAGTGAATGTAAGCCGCTTAGTCTGACAAACAGTCATCACGCTTATTAAAAACCTCTTGAACACTAATCTGATTGAATATCACATTATCTGTGTAGTTCAGACTGAGTACTTCCATCATGAAAGGAAACAAATATAAAGACAAGGCAGCAATAAAATGATGGCTTTCTTCTTTGAGGTCATTGTAAGCTTAAAAAGGTTTGTTCGCTCAGGATAGATTGAAACTCATCAAAAAGAAAACATTCATTTGTAGAAAAGCACATTGTGAGATCTATTTTCATTTTGTGTTACTGAGTTAATGTAGCTTAACACTTGAACTGCGATCATTTTGCCTTGAGCATTAGCAGACTTCTGATGGGAAGCATCAGAATTGGCAGCAGGGGTGGAAAAGCATGTTTACAACACTGTAAATTGCTTTTATTGCTATTTACTACTATTTCACTGAAATTTTAGTTCCTGCACTGTTGGTTTATATTGTGCCCAATGAACTTTTCTACCAGTTTACACATCCATGCATGGCGTTTCTAAGTGAATATTTACTGTACCTCACATCTGGATACATTGAGGGGTGACCAAACTTTTTTCCATGGGGGCTAAAAATGTTCAAATTCCAAATGTTTATTGTTCATTGTTACCTGCTTAACAATAAAGTAAGCAGCTTACAATGTTTTCAGACTGACTATTTTGGTCTAGATTGTTCTGGGTGTCTTCATCAAAAGTTAATTTAACCTAATTCCAACAGTGTCAAAAGAAAAGATCAAGAAATAAATAAAATCATTGCTGATTTAGGAAAAAGGTGTGGCACCTCACATTTCTATAGACAAGTATTTTTTATTATGACCTTTTTTTTAGGGGTTTTGCAGTAGTAATAAGCTTTACTAACTTCTTCCATTAGTCAATGAGCAAACCAAATTCATAGCACTCTAGAAAATTGGTTAAAAGGTTGCAAATGGCCATGAGGCAGCACTTTGGTCACGCCTGGTTTAGAGAAAACTTCTGCAGCTTTTAATGGAAATTTCCATCAAAAGCTTATGTCACACTGATTCTCATCAGGCCCTTGCTGATGGACATCATTCTAAATGTAAAATAATTTGTTAAATTAACAGTCAGTAATTGACAGGGTTGTTTTTTTTTCACTTCATTGCACAATTATGGCACATAATGCATAATATTATGCCAAAGGACCTTTTTGTCTTATTGAGTTTCAATGAATTACAAGCCCTCAGACGATATGGAGGGGTTTGAATTGTTCTCCTAAAACATTTAAGGATGTAAATACTCTATTAAGCAATGTCCCTCGAGTCTTACTGCAATTATTTATTTACATTAAGCTTTGATATAAAACTGCACTTTCATCAAAAGAGGTTTGCCAGTTTCCTTTCTACAAGCTTTGCCATGTCCTTTTCTCGACCCGAGGGAGACTAACTTTCTAAATTGAGCTTAACTTGATGGATTGTTTGTACAAAGACAAGTATGACTGACTGGTTAAGCCATCCATGACTTGTGCAATGTCAGGGGAGCTGCATCAACTACTGCTCATGTTATTATCAAGTCTTATTATGAAGCAAAATGTAAAAGCATGAATGCAAAAGGAACAGCGAGGGGAGAGACACAGTGAGGTGAATTGGAACAAAGCCTAAAGAAGCTAGAAGTTAAATAAGCAAGAGAGACAGAAATGGAAAAAATTGAGTTGATTTCTCAAATTAAATATAAAGGGGAAAATGATAGGAATTTAGAGCAAAGTTTGGAGGAGACAAAGACAAGAGACGTGATTCCCTTCACACCGCTGTCCCAGCTAATCTGCTTAGAAATAAGCTCACATCTGTTTTCCACATGAAAGCCCCAATACAGTGTCACATCCATTCATGCAGTATCAGGAAATTATTCACTTTGTAGAGTGCATTTCTGCTGTGCTCTCATGCAAGGGAGCTTTTACATCAATGCAAATTGGGATGCTTGTGGGGTTTAGCTAGTTTTTAGTTCCTACCAATAGATTTTAGAGAGACTATAATAAGATTTTACATGCAAAGCTTTTTGAACTCTTTGTGACTATAAAGCCAAGTATGTGTCTCTGCCTTTTAGAGTTGCAGCCTATGAGGCTAATGGAGAGTCAAAGCACTTGAAATAGTTATGTAAGAGCCAATGGGAATGGAGTTTTTGTGTCTGAGTTTAACATTGCTTCACCATTGCTCCTTATGATCTCAATTTGAAGGAATTTGTGTGTTTAAAATAAAACTACCTGAATATGACGATGGCTATGTTCTATTCGAATCCATAATTATGTACTGCTAATTGCTTTGGTGAGGGAAAGTTTTTATATGCTATGGTAATGTTTGGAATTAGATTTGCATATTTTACTAGCCTAACTTAAAAAAGGAAAAGGTAACAGTATAGATATAGTATTTTCAGACTTCACCTGCTGTCCTATCTGATCCCTCCATCTACCCACGAATAGTGGTGAGGTCTTGCAGTTTAAAGTCTTGTCTAAAAGACCTATGAGTGTGCTCAATTCTGCCATCCAAAGCAAACACTAATTTACATAAAGTTCATTAAAAATGCATTCTAAAACAAAATGTGTAATGTAGATACTTTCGTTTCCCATTTCCTACAACAAAAGCCCCTGTAAGGACAAGGCGGTCGAGCAGTTTGTTTTTTCAAGTGATTGCATTGTCCACTTTGGAATGATTGGACCGTCCCTGTGCCAGAACATTTGCCTCCCCACAACCCAAACTGCACAAGCAATATCTGTGCTGGGGCTTACATCTTTAGGGAATTCATTAAACAGAAATGAAAAGTTAGGAATGCTCTTAATCTTGTTCAAATGTGTTAAAAAACATGCATGGGAGTCAGATAAACCAGATAAGAAGATATTAATCAAAGTGTGCTAGAAATATGCTGTGAAATGTACATCTGAGGATGTAAAGATCTTGTAAATTTTATGCTACAAGAAAAAAATTATAAAAACATTAGAGGATTTAAATTATTTACATAATCACCCCTAGAATCATAGAAGAAGATTGCTTACACTGGGGGCTGTTCTGTGCTGCGCACTGAGTAGTACAGCTGGAGCTCAGCTTGTTGACCGTTCCGGTGATGTTCTCCACCTGTCTGTCCACCATTGCCTGCACGTTGTCCATGTTGAGCAGGTTTAGTCCCTCCAATCTACCCTGCAGAGCTGAGATCTGGCTCCTGGCGTTGCGAAGGCTTGCGGACATCCTATTCAGTTTCACCTGAGAAAAGGCCAAGAGCAGGGGTAGAGAAAATTGTTTTTGGCACAGACTACAAAGCAGGTGGATTACTGCAGGCACCAGCCAATTTGAATTTCAGAATGGCAACAGTGTCTACGAGACAATTGGCTGTCTGCCAAAGTGGCTGTGAGAATCAACAAGCTTGCCGCCTAGTCCCCAAATTGACCACATTTCGATTGTTTTTCTAATGCCTACCTTTTATCAAGGTTTACAGTGTTAGGAATTTCCTCTGGAATGGTGCCAAGAAAGACTTTACGGGTCTTTAAGCATCTGCTCTGTTAATGTTCCACTTGGGTGCACTTGGCTAAGCATGTTTAGGGTATCACCAATGTTTATACAGCTCCACCTTTGTCCATTTTATTAGATAATTCTCTATGATCATTAAAAAGGGGAGGACCAATGCCATCAGCTTGCTAAATATGTGCATAGTTTTGATAAAATGGAATGGATTGGTGCATTACTGTCATTGCAGTGTTTGCATTTCCTTGTAAGCAAGTCAGGGTATAACAATAGTACATGTGGGATTTGTAACAATAACCTCAGTTTAAATGGCAACAGAAATTATCCTATTTGGGAAAAATAATTTCAAGGCATAAAGTTAGCATCTTACCTGCATCTCCTGGATATTACTTGGGCTAGGTGTAATTTTCCGAAAGTTGGAACCAAGTCTGGTACCATCCAAATTAGCTCCAGAAATCATGCCATCTCCCCTTTCCTCTTGGCTGGACCCCCTCTGAAGATCCTGCGCCTGCCCTTCCTCAGCATCCCTTTGAATGGGAATCTGTGTCTGTACCTGGTCTGCTTGCTGATATCCAAAGACCACATTGCTCTGCTTCATAAGACACTCTTGACACCCGCTTTTCAGCTTGTTCACCTCCTCTTTAAGGCTCTGCAGCTCCTTCATAGTCTTCTCCAGCAGCCTGAACTGCTTGGGTAGCTGAATGGTAAGGGGAGGCAAGGTGAGCTGGTAGGGGCATTCCTCACTGTCATCTGCCCCAACTCCTGAGCTCCTACAATGGCCAGAAGGTCGGAGTTTCACAGAGCAAGAGGTTGAGTGACCCGATTCAGATCCAAGACTCTGAGGTCCTCTGGCATCCCAACGCTGGTGAGAGTTTACACTGTAGTCTGCTGCCCAGATGGTTCTCGGCACCAAAGTGGTCATGAGCAGGAGGGAGGCACAAATGCAGAGCAACATTGTCCTTATTTTTAGCAAGATTTGCTGAAGCAAAACAAGTCTGGAGGTCAAGAAGAGGGGATGGAAGTAGCTTGAATATGATTTTGCAATCTGAAAGAGTTGAGTTGTCTGAGTGTGTAAGTACTTGCCTGAAGATTGTAAGTAAAAGAATAAAAAAAAACACAAATATCTGTTCAGTATCTCTCTGGTTTGAGCGGGTTGCTCTGTTTGTATCTTTCCGAGCGCGTGTGTGTAAGAGTGCAGCCTGCAGGAGGAGGAGAGTGCAGGGGAACTGCTGCTGCCTCAGATAGCTGTGTCATTAATATCAGGACATGGGAGGGAGGGAGAGAGGAAGAGAGAGTGATGGGAGAGAGCAAGCACCGAGTATAGGAGATTGGGAGGGGCTGTACTATTGCGTATTACAAAACAGTTTCCACAGCATTTACAGAAAGTACAGAAATTAAGAAAGATTGGAGTGAGTGTGACATTGGGGAAAAGAGAGGCAGAGAAAAGGTAAACGGGGATGAACAGTGATAAAAGATTGGTTTTATTATTGTCATTAAGATAATTTTGCGCAGTTGGGTGGGGTAAAATACTTTTGCATTTATTAATTAGAACTCAGCAGAAATTAGTTGATTTGGAGGGTTTTTTTTTTTAGTTTTTTTTTTTTTTATTGATGACCTTTAGAATCCAATCCACTTAATTTATATAGCACGATTTCAATAAACACAAGGTTTCCAAAGTGCTGCACAAAAATGATAAAATAACTAAAATAAATAAAAGTAAATAAAATAAAAAAATAAAAGCACTACCCGCATAAAAATATGCATGTGTATACATAAAATCAACATGTGTATAGAATAGCAAGACCTTAAGGTGAACCTGTTTTACTTTCAATTCTTCAAATGTTGCTAGACACTTTTTTTTTTTTCAAAGTCAACAAGCAATCTATAGATTCCTTTCCTTTGAGGTATTAAGATTATATGAAACACTAGGTAACTTGTCAAAGCCAGTCCCTAAGGAAATACAAGAAAACATGTTATTGAATAAAATCAAATGTGTTTCTATCTCCAAGAAAATCTGAAAATCTCACCTTCATCTCCAACGAGAGCAAATGTAAATATTTAAACAACTGAACCTTTGACAAAAAAAGGCTGTATGATAAAGCTTACATTTTCAATACAAATATCATTGGGGAGGGGGCTTTCAGATTAAAGTGCAGAAAAAATGACATCTTGGGTCACCAGGTCTCCTCTATTTTTTTTCTTACAAAACACCTTTTTGTATATTTTTAAAAACTGCACATATAATGAAACATTTAATTTGTGCAAGTCATCCAAAAACAGATTATCTATTCATCCATCTGTCTGAAAGTCCAAGATGTGGTTAATTCCATACAGATGTAAGTTTGTTTTTAATCTAATTGTTCTTTTGTTTCAGTTGTTCATCTAATGCTTAAATTCAAACATTCTTAAGGGATATTGAGGTAAAAAGAAAAAATATATATATAATATAAAAAAACTATACTATAAAAAAATATGTTTTCATTCAAGTATGCTTTGGTGGAGCTTCAGGAGTCCTAATTTGTAGCCTCACTGTTATTGTTCATAGGCACCAGTTGATAATAAGATTGCATGTTTTAATTGCTGTGGTGTAACCAGTGGTGGCTTTATGAAATAGTTTGTTTGCTGAAACACAAACAATAGTTCTGTTGAGCAATAAACAGTAGACTTGTTTTGTGTATCACAATATTATATACAGTAGTCTTCCTCTGTGGTTTTGTTTAGAATGGCCATAAATAAATTAACACTTTGAAAGGCACATTCATTATTAAGTTACCATCTTATATAAATTAAAACACATCAACAATTTAATTCTACAGTTAACCACACATCTTCCTAAAGCAGTTCTCTCCCAGGCTAACATACTTAGAGTTGATTTTAGTTTGGAATAAAATGTCCAGTTTTTTTCTGAAATATCAAACAATATATCAGTTTAGATATAGTTTGAATTGTTCATACTCTTCATAGTGATTTGTTTTTAGAATTTTTGTTTCAAGTTTTTGAATTTTTGATCAATTGTAAAACCTACAACAGAGGCTTTAGGAGTCGATTGTCTCATGCGTGTTTCAATAGATCTGGATTAGCTTTTCAAATATATCCCTTAAGGGAAGTTTATTAAGCACATTTTATTGGCAAGACAATTTATAGTTTTATACATGAGGAGAAAATAAAGCCTACATTGCAGAAACATATAAAGTGAAGAGAATTACAGTGACACCACAAAATAAAATTATTATATTAGAAAAGTGGTACTTCTAAGATGCTGAAGATCAGAGATGGGAAGTAACGAAGTAAAAATACTTCGTTACTGTACTCAAG
>NW_015150871.1:247542-305512 GCF_000732505.1 Cyprinodon variegatus | reverse complement strand
TATACTTTAAGTAAATTTACAAGCCTGTACTTTGTTACTTTTACTTGAGTAAAGAAGTTTAATCAGTACTTCCACTTTTACCAGATTATTTTTTAACAAAAGTATCTGTACTTTTACTCAAGTACGGAAAGTGAGTACTTTTGCCATCTCTGCTGAAGATGATTGTGTATAGCACACCTGTTGGGTGTTGAAAGCGCTTTATAAATAAATTGGTATGGTATGATACGGTATGCTGATCTAGTTGCAGGTTCTGTTCCATGGAGGGAACTGTATAGGGAGGTTGTCAATGTCATCTAGGTTCTAATCTTAGAAAAAACTTCTTTCATATTGTCAGGGAAATCAAGTGATGATAAAACTGGGCTTGATGGAGAGAGGGTGGATTTCGGAGCGGTCAGGGTAAATAGAGTTTGGGGCAGGTGATTCTGTTCAGGGTCAAGGTTTTGGTAAGAGAGATGTAGAATGGGGGGCTGCACATGTTCTGTTGAGTACGGTGAGGAGCTCTTGGTCTGGGTTGGAGTGTCGGAATAGGGTGTTTTGAAGTGGGGCTTCAGTTGTTTTACAGAAGTTGGTGGGAGACATTTTTCTTTAGTCATTTTGTTAGTGTTAAAGGAGTGTCTGAATTGCTCTTGGAGCTATTTTAAATGTATTGATCCAAAGCAGGGCTTATCCATGCTCTCTCAGCAGAAAGCTTGTTTGCAATTCTGGCTGAAAAACACCATGGCTGTTCTGTCAACGATCCAGTTTGTTATGCTCATAGTTCTAGAGAGGAAGGTTGTTTGACTTGGAAACCTTAAGCTTTCATTTTGACCTTTTTGCCAATACAATTCTTCTCTTGGAAACTTTTTGGCCATATGCTTCTATTTTCATTGCAGGCCATAGTTTTTTGTTTTTCTTTACCAAAAATGGTGGATCACTTGCTCTTGGTTGGTTTTGAGCAGCCTGAAGTAGAAGAGGGCCAGTATCTTGCTGTGACACAAATAATTTTAGGACAGAGTAGGAGATTATTAAACAGACCAGGGCTTCATCTGCAGCAATGTTGGTGCTGCTTTGATCTGTTGTATTGAATAAGGAAATCAACCAGAAAGTGACACTCTGGGTTTACTAGTCTATGTTTTAAGCCTCAACTATGGCCACGATGAGTTATGGATAAAGCTGTTTCTAATTATGACAGACACTGTTACTGTTAATGGATCTGAACATAATGCATTGAAGGGGATTTTGTGGATCATCATCAAGACTTCTTGAAGTTGGTCTGATGCTGCTTCCATTCAGGTACTTTAAGTGTGTTTGTATACTGAGATCAATGAGGTAAAATACAGTTTTCTGTTGGAACACGTCTGGGGACATTAGTTTTCTTTGAAGTCTACAACTTATTTTATTTTAGTTTTTTTTTTCATATCAGTGAATAAAAAACTAGTATTGAGCAGTTTTGTGATGGTAACAATCCAATTTTTCTTATTCTTATACTGTAAGAAAATGGTAGGTTCCAATCTTTAGAGACTGAAATGGACTCGGATAAAGAGAGTTAGGAGCTCCAATATCCCAGGAAACTCAAAACACCTTTGTTCTTATTCATTAAAAGGAGTATATCCTCCTAGTCACCAACTGGAACACAGTGCTATGCCTCATGGCTATTTTCATTATTATTTTTCTTCCCATAGGTTGCAGAATGCTAAAGCTTCCAGCTTCTTTTATTTATATATATATATATATATATATATATATATATATATATATATATATGTATATATATATATGTGTGTGTGTGTACATGTCACATACCTACTGAAAAACACTTGTATCCTCTGATGGCAGTCATTTTTTTTAAATGTAGGTGTTGGCAAAATATCAACAATGTACTCAAAATTTTTTTGTCACTGTTTATCGCTCAGTTCAAAGGTGCATTACCACATGTAAGCCACATGCAAGCACTTCATGAAGCCGCCAACCTCCTTTACTGCAGCACATCAGTTTTGGCAATGGAATAAGAGAAGGCTGCTGAAAGTGCCTCAGGCTACTTCTCATAGATAAATTCTCGCTGTACAGCCAGGTTGTTTGTTCCTTCACTGATGTCATCTGGGCTGCTGAAAAAAACAAACTCACCGTTTTTAAGAGTATATTTTGGCTGCAAATTACCTACCTTTTTTTTTCTTTCTATTTGTCACTACATCCCCACGTCAGAAGTTTCTATAATTGAGGATGCAACTTGACCATTGGTGACTGTATAAAAGAAACGATCTGAACATATCATGGTAACATGCCACAACATTTATCCCTTTCATATCTCCATCCGTTCAGACCTTTGGGTGTTTCGTGAGCGTATTACAAACACACGGGTGACAACAATTTATAAAGGTTGACACTAAAGACACAACCATCCATCCTCACTGTTTAGAGTTGGAGCTAGATATAAGTCCACAGGAGTGCATATATAATGGGAGTGTTTGTGTGCAGATGCTGTTTGGAAAACTTACTACAATGTCTCACCAGCGATATCCTTAGTTCTGCAGCTTTGTGATACAGACAAGGCTATCCTTCATTACTCTCCCCTTCACCAACCTGGCTCTAAAGATAAGAGAGGAACACCACCTGTCCTTTGTTTCTATCTCTGTTACATACCCAAAAAAAGCTCCTGTTGCAAGGAGAGAAAATTCAAACACCTGGAGATAATTTCACCTCTGTTTGCCAGCTGATATCTGATCCAGGTTTTGCTTTGTTTTTCCTATCAGTTGATGTTGTTCATGTTTACTTTTTAGTTTTTTGGTTGTTGTTGGTTTTTAAGTTTAATCAGTTGTATGAATCGATCAGCAGCTGTTTTCTTGCAATATTGGACAGTAAGATCCATTTATTAGGCAGTTTCAATCAAAGCTATTTTAGTCTGAAGTTTGCAAACAGTTTGATGTGGTAGATTTTATTTCCCTTTAGTATTTTTGTTTAGGTAGTCAAACGCTTGGATACACATCTGCCATTCAATAGGTCTTCTTAATTATAACTCTTTACATTGTAGATGCAGCGATAAAATGGCAAAACTTACATAAGAGTATACCTTATTTTACCAGAAACTAAAATTGTGATATAATCCAAGACATATTTTATAGTTTAGATTTCCCTTTTTTTGATTGCTGCTCTGCACACTCCTGGTATTCTCTAGTTGAGCTTCAATGAGTACTGCCTTAAAGGGGCCATAGAATGCAAAACCGAGTTTAGATTGCCATAGATGAATAACGATAGCTCAGTGGGTGAAATGGACGTACAGAGAAGTTCAAAACCCATCGACACCTCCTTTCTCTGCAAATTTCCCAATTCTAAACTTCCACCATAAAACGGGCAAATTCAAATGAGGCCCCGAATTGACGTAAACTCTGGGATGTTATTTGGTTCTGGCCTGTACTTTTGTCACGACCCGAAATTGACATACAGATCAGCTCACTGGTTTATTGGCCCAAGGGAAGGGGGTTGATATAAAGTGTCGATTGCTGGGCTGCTGACGGGACCAGACCTCTGCAGAGAACCATGAGCCGCCCATCCTCAGCCGGAGGAGGAGGGCTGGGGGCCGGTAAGGAAGGTGGGGGCAAGCACGGGGCCAGCTCACTGGGTCGGGTTTGGTCGCTCCGTCCCCGCTGGCTCCCTGCCTCCGTCCACTGGCGATTCCCGGAGCTGAATGCTCGGTTCGAATGCCCGGTGTGTTTCAACTACGTGCTGCACTGTAGTCGACCAAAATCCAGGAGGATTTCGAAATTCCCCCCGGAAATTTTTTTTTTGGTATGAAAGGTAGGACATGTCTGGGGAAAAAAAGGACATCTAGTCACCCAACCATATCGACAATTTCTATGTTTCAGTGATTGAGTGCTTGTTGCTATGATGTGTCTTTGCTAGCAGCTTTGATCGTTTTAAACCAACCAATCAGCGCACAGCTCATCTAAATATTCATGAGCATACCATAAAAGGAAGAAAACCTGTCGTTTCATTCTAGGGCTTTTAACCAGGCTTGCATTGGGGCGCATAGAATAGCAAATATGCCATTTTCAGCCCAACCAATGTTACACACCCTATTCAGAGACCTTAATGACCAGCATGAAATACCCTATATAATCATTCTATGACCCCTTAAAATAGTTTCCCCACAGTTCTTTAGGTGGTTTCCCAGATAATTAAAAAGTTTTGACATTTAGACTATGAAAAAGTATTGTATAAATTTATTTGCCTCAGCTTGCACTAATTCCTTTAAAAAAGGGATGTTCTTATTTTGTTGCGATCAAAAAAGATTCTGCTTTGAAGATTTCAGTCAATATATGAAGTAGCTTTTCTGGAAACAGAAATGTCTGCGTGTTAAAGCAACAAAAAAAAAAACTTCCTTTTATTAACTCTGAAGCCAGGAAGGACTAAAGTGGTGCACTTCCAGGACTCAATTCTCCCTCAAAATAACATTAGACTTTTGAGCTGTAAGCAGTTTTCTAGCATCAGATTTTTAAAGACAAGCAAATTCTATAATGAAGATTGACAAATGTACTGTGAAGGATTCAAACACAATAACCATTTTTTCTGTAGTTTAAAAGTTATCCCCTGGTCCAATATTTCCTTTTCTTTCTTTATTTCTTCTGTTTATTTTTACAGCTTACTTTATCTCTAAATGTAATCTCAGAGGAATTTTAATGATCCTTCATGACTCATGCTTATTTATGTGGAATCAAATGTGGAAGAATATTTCCAGTTTATTTAAATGCAAAACAAACCTATAGTCACCGTCCATTTTACATTTAATCCAATTTAATCCAAATTATTATGTATAACCATTCAGTTATCCCATTATTTATTGCTGAATGGTTACCTTGGTTCTGAGAAAGCAAACAATAGACACAATAGATAGAAATTACTCCTGAGCCTGGTTCTACTGGAAGATTCATTCTATGAATAAGTATGAGTGGCCATCTTTTGAGAAAAACTGGGATTGAAATTACACTTAATTAAATAAATGTTTAATACCTGCTTTATTTGAAAAGATACCTACCATTAATCTCACAAAGAAGCCTTATAGGAATGCATTTAATTGTTGACTGAAAAATAAAAATACATTTTTAAGAAAGGGTGTTGAAAATCTGCAATATTTTTTTTCTGTTTTTCAGATGTTATCCTTGGGCAAAATTTCCCAGACAATGTTTACAAAACTAAAAGATGGTTTCAAGCATTTGCACGACACTTTAAAAAGGTATGTTTTTATTTTTTCTGACTCCATATATTTTGATGAACTGTTGATTTGATTACCTTTATCAGAGTTTTGCATGAGTCATGTTGCTTTTATAATGGGATTCATAATTCTAACAACATAACTACAAACTATACCTGAGGGATGTTTTAAGATGGCATCTCTAGGTCAATGAATATTTCGCTATTCTGACTACGTCTGATCAGAGTTTTTAAATATTCCAAGTTAATTGATGTATGAAAAGTTGAATTACATACTTTAAGCAAGGGGGAAAAAATCCAAACCCAGACCCTTTTTTTTGTTTTGTTGGGTTGGCACTGTGTTAAGCTGTGTTGTACCAAATTACTTTTAATTATTCTAAAAATATAAAGGAATAATTTGCTGTGTCGAGATTATTCTTTAGGCAAGGCAATTTTATTTTTATAGTGCAATTCAGTACATGGACAATTAAAAGTGCCTTACATGAATTGATAATAAAATAGAAGAAAAATAAAAGCAGTGTGAAAAATAAAACATTTGTAGAGCAAATAAAACAATTGGACTACAAAAAAAGCAGAATAAAAAAAACAAAACAAAAAAAAAACTAAAGGTTTACTTATTATTCTGTAGTTGAATTTTAGGTTTAATTGTGGAATCTGCCTTAATAAAACATTACTATTCCTAATATTATCCTGTAAAGTATATATTCATATTACATTTAGTTATACTGTTTTAGTAAAACCAAACAATTTAAATACCAATAATTTTTCTACAGGAAAATAAAGGACTACTGCAGGAGAAATGCTGGCTTGTCCTCAGTTTTCTTCATAAAAGAAGAAAGGAACAGAATTAAAAGACTGTACGAGTGCAACACATTTATTTCATTGTCATATTCTGCAGTGCGCACAGTTCTGAGATGCATGTACTGGAAGAGGCACAGAGGTGTCGGGCTGAGCTGGAGCGGATCCAGGTTAAGGTACAGAGTCTGGAGGAGCAGCAGAGCCCCTCTGAGGAGCCTGATGGTGAGGTCAGCAAACTAAGGCGACAGCTCCTGCAGGCGTACAACGAACTAAAAGCTGCTGAGGAGAGGGGGCACACAGCACAGCACGACCTGCAGTGGTGAGATGGATGCATGCCTGCCTTTACACACATGTGCAGCAATATTCATATTAAATACATGCAGGTAAAACAATACTTAGAAACACAAACATGAAACAGCAAAGAACACAGGGGATAGGAGTGAGTAAGAACAGAAGACAGAAGTGAAACTGGAGTGCTGAAGGAGGAACTAATGTGGTAGGAAAGCTTGCGTGCGCACTAAGACTCACACTAATGTACACGACTGTAACTAGGGACAAACACTGAGGTTAACTCCATGAGGCAGCATCTTTTTAGTGACTTTAGATTGAGGTGAAGGTGAAAGAGATTAATGTACACATACTAATATATCCATAGAAATACTAACATCATTTTTGATTTACCTAAAGAAAAAAAAAAAAGTATATTGCTTTATTACTTGCCTTCATAGACGATTTTGTGTCTTCTTTTCCTTCCCTAACTTTCTTTTGTTCTTACTCTCTAGAGCCCCTTTCATGATCTCAACCAATAACCCTCTTATTTTTGCTGCAGGATTCTTGTCTTCCTCCCTCAGCTTACTGCTCCACTTGTCCAAAAGGTCAAACACACCCACAGTTATGGAAAAGAACCACTTACTTTAGTATCTACATACACAAACCTCACATTGTCAAGTGTCAACGGGAGGTTAGCGGAAAATTACTAGGCAACATGATAACATACCCCAGTCTTTCCAGAATATTTTGCCAAATATCTTGGCTTCTGACTCTTAAACAGTGCAACATGTACTTGTGATCTCACGTTAGAGGCCGTAAAATAGATGTTGGGCAACTGTTTAGAGTGGAGTGGAATGAAAATCCGTTGCCTTTCCATGTTTTGTCACAAGAAGAAAACAACTTGAATCTAATTTATGGGGAATTTATTTAATAAACCAATACAAAATAAGTTTTAAAGTGTGTCTGTGGGGTGACGTACTTAGCTTAATTTTAGGATCTAAAGAGTTTTGCATGCATTTATTCAAAGTTGATATGATGCTTTACCCTCTAAGCTCTATGAATGTATTGTTAAAAAGAGTAATTAGATTTAATTTAATTTATTTTTTCCAAGATATGTGAGAAAACATCCTGCTTGGACCAATAAATAAAGGTCGACTTTTACTGGACCATTCTATGAATGCTTAATGTCTAATTTTGGCCTCTAACACCTTTTCTCCTCCCATCATGCATTGTAATCTTCCTTGTTTCTACAAAACAGATTATTACTGGAGCATGATTCTGCCAGCACCATGTTTTATAGTGGTGATTCTGTGTACCTTAATGATTTTCAATTTCCTGCCAAGAAGTGAGATCAAACCTAATGACTGTTTATTATTAAGTGACCTTTAAAGGCAATTAGCTGCACATCATTTAATTTAGGCTAACGACAAACACGGGTTTCACTTTGTAGGTTTTTGCTTGTGGAATACTTGGAAGACCTTTTTTTTTTTCAGTTTGTTCACAATACTATCTCCTTTGTGTTGGCCTGTCACAAAATAATAAAATACGATGATAATGCTTTTTAATTGTAAATTGTAATTGTTAATGGATTTATATTGCATTAGAAAAATCAGCAATGAATAGCGATACTTAAAACATGCATAGAATCACCATATAAATGGAATTCTATAGAAATTAGTTTTTAAGAGATTTAAAAGCATCCATTAAAGAGGTCTGTTTAATGCCTAGTAGCAGAGCATTCCACAAGAGATGCCTGAAACCATAAAAGTTCAATCACCCTCTGTCTTTAATCTTGTCCTGGGCACAGAGAATAAAACCTGGTCACAGAAAAATGTTGAACTATGTGATTCTATCATGAAAGAGTTCAGGAAAAGATTTATTTTTAAAGCAACTGTAAGACTGATTATCATATTGATGATTTTCTTTCTTTTGCCGGTTAGCAACCAGTCAGCAGGGTGTTATTATTATTATTTTTTATGAAACCAATTTGGGTTTGCTGAAACTGTGGAAAGAAAACAAAATTAGAAGGATGAAATAGCAGTTTAAATTGCTCTAATAAACCTTGATATGTTTGTCATTCATATTTACAATTCCCTCCTTCCATCTACATCATTAAACCATTTAATGAGTGTGTGTTTATTGTATGGGAACGATGTCATTAGGAGACAGTGGGTTTTTTTAGTGCAGACTCTGGTATGAAGAAGTCATTTAAACATTAAATAAAAATACTTGCAGGGCATTGTCTATAGATGCGGTAGTATCTGCATGGGATATACAGAGTGCATGTTATTTATGACTTTTTTTTTTTCTACTAGTGAGCTCTCTTGTGTTCTCACTATCTCTTTCTCCCCTGTTTCCAGCTCAAGCTCTTCTATCTTCCTTCTTCTCTGGGTTGTTTTCCTCTTTCGCCTCTTTTCCACACTATCAGTCCACACATGACAACCAGACACTCGACATAAAAATACCCCTTTGAAAATAAATAAAAGTTTATCTGTATCCATACAGACCCACAGGAATTCAGCACTACTCCACCAACCCCCCATTGCAGCATTCTTCCAGTTCTCTCTATATCAGTTAATATCCAATATTTTAGCTTGTCAGGAAGATTAATATCATTTGCCTTGTGAAATGTGCAGCTGTACAGTATGTGCTGTTGTAAGGTTTTTCATAATGACAAAGCTGACTTGAAATTATTTCATACAAACTTTAATGGACTGCTCAAAAAGCATCTGCCTCAGGGAGATGAAAAATTCATAGAAATCATCCTCTTATAGGCACATTCATACTCTGAAACCAAGAAGTGTGTGTGTTTTTTTTATTATTTTTTTTTAAGATCCAGATTGTTCCGTTTACAACCACATGCTATATGTGTCTTTACAAAGAAAAGAAGATTTTTATACTTTACTGGTAATCAACTTTTTTATTAGCCTGGTTTGGAGGCCGTATTTACAAGAAAATGCACATTAGTCAAATTCTTAAAAAACGTGACTCCAACTTTGTCGTAGTGCATTCCTCTTTCTGTGGAATCAGGAACTGAAACATGCCTTTTCTCTCTCCCGACTGAACCCCCACCCATCACCCCTACCCTACCCCACCTTATCTTACTAATATGCACCGCCATGCAGTCTCTGGGAGGAGAAGCAGTATTTGGAGAACGAAATTCGAATTCAACCTGCTGTAAGTTCATCATTGCACCATCTGGAATTAGGTTCAGAGGCACGGATTACTACTGTAACAGCAATTTTAACACAGTTGGAGGATTAAAGTAAAATGTATATTTATCCTGAGACTAATCCCCACATATATATATTTTTTTTGTTTAATTCAAAGTAACATGAAAATATGTGAATCCATAATATATTATACTGCTTTAACCCAAAAGCAGTGAAGTTTGCAAAAGCTTAGAATTTGTTCTCTGCAATTTTGGTAACCTTGGTTAAAAATGTGTTCAGGCGCTTAAAAAATATACCTGTTTAATTGCAGCAGCATAAATCCAAGCCTTTATTTAAGCTCATACATTAATTGAGGATCAATGACTTCCTGTAGCCTCTCTTTTAATTCAAAGAAACTACTTTTATTTAGGGGAACATCAAAACCAGGTTTTTAGCTAGGAATACTTCATAGGGTGTACACATTGGTGTATCACATCTTTAGGCTTTGCGTGGCGCGGGGGGGAGGTCTAAATTTGGAAATTTAGACTCTCTGAAACAACATTTCCCACATTTTGAAGTGGAATGCAGAAAACTTTTTGTCTTTGTTACAGTTACACTTTTGTCCTGATTATGGGAAGCATGTGTGCATTACTAGAGGCAGAAACTAAATAATTTTTAAGTAAAATATGATGTTTCATAGGTTCATTCGGACAATCACGAAGTGTAATGCTACATTCACACCGTGATATGAGCAACAAAAAACACATTCAATAAAGTGTGTACAAATGCGTCTTTTGCTTCTGCTGCTCCTGTGTTCAATGGAAGAGAGCGGCTTTGCTATATATTGCTTTGATAAGTGGGTGGAAAGTAGTTGTAATATATTTTTATGCGAGAAAACCTAAAACATGGTCTGTGCAGTCAGTTCATCAAGATTACGATCCTGTCTTAAAATATTATTTTTCTGTTGGAGCCGCACAGACCCTCCCATACCCATGGTGTTCTGTCACCGGGAATCCCCTGCAGCCGCTAACGGAACAATAAGAGAGAACATATTTTTCTGTCAGATTTAGATATTTTCATTTCATTTCAGCAGTACTGTTTCTTTCTCTCTGCCAGCTCACAGATCAGTTTCTGATTGGTTGATGTGGCACGTTGAGCAGCAAAATGTACAATTTTCCTACTCTAACATCTGCTCGTAAGATTTTGAACAATTGAGCGTAATTTCCCGGGGAAACACAGGGTGTACAATTTGTTATACGCATCACTAGCTTAAGGCCTGAGCAACAACATATTGAGCAAGTAAGATGTATAAGCATAAGACCGGGAGTGATTAAATTATTTTTTTTTTCTGAACTTTAGACTTCAAATACATTATAAAATCTATGTAAGAGATAAAAAAGTCAACAGTAAATTATATTTACCGTTTAAAACACCTAAAGCTCTTACTAAAACTAGAAAATATGTTACTTTTTTTTTTCCTCCAAACATTTATTTAAAAAGCTTCCTATTGGAGAAATGCAGCCAAGAGAGGCATATTAGGATCCCAAAGTCTCCTATACAACTATAGACCCCATCTAAATGCCAGTCAGGCATAAAGTATGCCAAAAAAGTATTTCTATTGTTCTACCATCATAAATGTAAACCTGTTGAATTTGCAGACTATTTCTACTAGTTTTAACTAGAACAATGTGCTGTAGTCATGGAGAACTAATACCAAGTTTTTGAGCAACAAAAGCAAGTCTGACATAAAAAAAAAATTAAGGAATAAGTTGGGGAGCAGTTCAGGCCTACTGTCACCCATAAAGACTCATCTATAATACTGTAGGCCAGTTTATATGCCTTTGGAATCACATTTTGATTATAAACCCGGCGTCTCTGCCAGCATCTTAATGCAAAGCATATGAATAGATCAAACCAATGCATGGTTCACCAGACACAACAAAAAACTATTTCCAAGGTTATCTCAGTCCCAAGACCAAAATACTACAAATAAACATGTGAAATGAGCTGAAGGGAGTTTCAAAACTCTAGACTATCTCATTCTATAGTATATGATCAAATTCTGTGAGGTCATTAAAATTAATTTCACCAAATATGTTATAGTTAACATGAGATTTCTTCTAAATGAATAATACTTAAAGGTTTTATGTTGTTTTGTTTTTTTTTTTACTCTCAATAACAGATTTCAACAGATCTCAAGACTTTGATTTAATCTTTACCAGAGGTGGCAGTTACTATGCAGGGTGCAGTAAATATTCATTTTATGCAATTACTGTTATGTTTAATTAAGAGAAAAACATTAAGTCATTGGCTCCTACTGCTCTTTAGTGTATTCTAAAGCTGTGCTTTGTGTACAGAACTCTAATGTCACAGGGCATTTTAAATCTTTTTAATTTAGTCTTTTTTAGTCACAATATTGTGCAACTTTACTGAATGTAGTAAAGTGACACTATACTAGTTTAGGGATCGATAATAAAAACATGAATTTTGCTGAATAGAATATGACTAGTATTGCATGAATGAACCAAAGGCCCTTTAGTGACTCTCGGAATTATTGCACCAGAATATATTTTGCCGCTTTTGCTTTTAAAGAGCGGAGTTTGAGCTTTGAATAACTTAAACCAGCTGCTGGCCATATCTTTTTAGAGATATATTGCTGCAACTTTTTACTGATTATGTAATTTCAGATGCTTCCAAATGTGCTTCTCTGGCTGGTTGCAATTCCACTCATGGCTAATTTTTGATTGCAGCTTTTGAGCCAAAAATGGCCATAAGATAAATATCCTTCTTCCATAAAAATTTAATTACATATCCACCTTATTTCTGTTGCGTCTGATGCATTGCCGGAATTCTGTGCAGAATATCCTGAATAACATTTTCACATGTCAAGGGATTGTCTTTCAGAGAACAAATTCTGATTTAAGAAATATCTACACCTTTATTTGGGATGATATATCTGGCTGGGCCTTCATCTTATTAGACTCAAAGGATGATCTGATGAAATGGACTTATAATATTTGCATATTTATCTGCTGTGCCAACTTTTTTGTTATGGGCAGAGATGCTATTAAATGAAGTACTTTCACTGTTTAAATGCATATTTCATAGCAGCATCTCCAGGAATACATTGGTTACAACATTAACTACTATTTACATTTTGCTGAAGGAGAAAATGTATCCCTGTGTGGAGATTAAGAATTAATTATATAAGACAATATAGGCTAAATTCCTTCAGTTGAACTATGAATAATGCTTCGGGTTTCAAACATTAAACCTAAAGTCTATATGGATAAATAATGATAACTCCTCTGAGAATTTTGAGGTCCGTTGAAAATGCTCAATAATGATATTTATTCCTATTGTAATTCAGGACATGGAGAGCAACACAAACCTGTTGAAGGGCAAACTTGATGTTTTGAAGAATGAAGTGGCTCAGAGACAACAAGATGTAAGGTAAGAAATCTTTCATGAGGGCAGAACTTGAGTGGTGGAGCTCCATGACTGGGGCTGTATCCTGATGTCTGCCCTAATCATCCATATAAGGCACTATAAAGTGGTTACGCTATTTTAAATCGGTGTCCAAATGTCTCGTGGATGCAAAAGTAGTGGACTCGAATTTTCATATAATCCACCTTGAAAAGTAGTGATTATCGATGATCACTAGATGAGCAGATATATCCTGGAATGCTTTGTGAGAAGAGCTCTCCTCGCAAAGCTTTATGGGATTTCTTGTCACAGCCTGACACCCTTCCAGAGAGGCGGAGTCACATGACAAAGATGGAGCGGATAGTAGTGATCATATGTCCAAAAGGTGACTTAATTAAGTTCACTATAAAGTGCTCTATATAGTTCCCACTCTATATAGAGATTGAGGGATCTAGGGGTTAGGGCAGACATTCTGACACAGCCTCTGTTTTATTCCAACGCAAGAAACTCTGAACAGAAATGTTCTGTTTATGGCTCTACATTTAATCATCATCTCATATCTTTTTCATTTTTTAGGATGACATTGATGTTCTGAATAACGTTGTATAAGATGCCCAAAACTTGGATTATTGTTTATTAATCTGAAACACATGTCATAATGTTTTAAACTTGAAGCTTTGTTTTTGTATTTTATAAATCTAATTTGATGGTTTGATCCCTTTTACCATTGAGTTTGTCATTGCTGACTTTAGTTTTGCTTTTGTTTCTGAGCTTTTTTTCGGCTTTGTGAATGTTCTGTTTTTTGTCCTGCGTGTTCATTTCTGTACACCCATTCGCCCTTTTGAGACTCCCCTCTAAGCTTCTGTTAACTTGCGACCTGCTAACAGAATGCATTCCTCTGTTCTGTTAATCTCCCTAATTTGACCTATCTTGGCAACTTCTGTTCTGTTTAATTATTTCCATCTTCACATTGTTTGCCTTGAACAAGCTTCTGTTTTTTATTTTTTATCAAAACTTTTTTTTTTTTTTTTACATCTGTTCTCCTTCCCATCTGTGATTAATTCCACTGAAAACAGCATGAAGTTTTTTCATAGTAAACCTTCCATCTTTATTCCTGATTGAACCTCTTTGGTTCCTTCATGAAAGTGTTACTTCTCCTTTGTTCTTTGAAAAATCTCTAAAGTCTTTGCTGAGCAGTTGTATTTTTTTTGTTGAGTTAATTTACATTAATGAAGAAGGTGACTCCTGCAGTCACCAGACTGAATTCAGTTCATTTATATAGCGCCAACATCACATCACATGTCATCTTGAGGCACTTTACAAAGACAATAAGCTGGTTTCTGATATTAAATCCCATTAGAATTCATCAAAGTAAAAGCGACAAAATAAAAATGAAAATATATTAAAAGGTAAATACTTTGATAAAGATGAGCGTATGTCAAGTGTCCTGAGATAAAACAGAAGCCAGGAACAGGTTAACCCTGCTGCAATAGGCTTCAAAACTTCAATGAACTAAATGTCTTATGGCTTATAAAATCAAGTTTGACATGTCCACTTTGTGATTTTTAAATTGTACCTCCTTGTGTCCTTTCTTGGATCCTCTACCAGATTCTTTCTAGTTTCTAAGCGGGTAAGAAATAAAAATAAGACAAACACACATGGTAATATATCCCTCTGCATTTATTTAATGAACAGAAAACTGATTGAGGATTTGGAAACACTTGAAACGCTTCTATTAAAAGAACAAAAGGAGTTGGAGGAAAATAAGATGATCATCAAAATCAAAGAGGTTTGTTTGTGTGTGAGTGACTGGGCTCAGTTGGTGGCCTTAACACCATGAATAGAATACATACATAACATCTGTCCTCTTATGCCTTTGATCGCCTTTCTCTATATTGTTGTTTCAAGGCTGAGAAAGCGCAGCTTGCCTGCATACCTAACCAGATAATGAGGGACATCGAAAGAAAACGCTCTGTATGGAAGTAAGTGATTTCAACCCTTTGTCAATTTTTACTTGATGGGTTAGACAGAAAAATTTGTCTATATTCAGAACTGCTGTACATTTTCTTTAGCAAGCTTTCCCTCCATCCACTGGGATCTTATTACAGTTTTGCATATGAGGATTGTTTTCTTTCATGTTGCACATGGTCAAACTTTCCTTGATGTACAGAAACAACCCCCAAAATCAAAACATTTTCATTTCTTATCCAGTAGTTTGTAGAAATAGTTATATTTTTAGCATTTTTTTAAGCTGGTGTGGATGCTGAGCTGTTTCTAAGATTTATACAGCTCATCTATGCATATTGAAAATTGCTGTTATGGTTGCATGGAAATAGCTGCTAATAGATCCTACCCAATTAATATCTCATAAATGACCCTAGATTCTGATACGAGTCAACAACACGGATGTGAGGCAGGGGTAGACCAAAGGGCTCGGAAAAGAAAGAGTTAAATGTTTTGCTCTCTGAGTTGTCGAGGGGAAAGGAAGATTGCTGGCGAAGAAAATGGACAAGGTTGGAGCACACGGAACAGCAAAATCAGCAAAGCAGCATGATGTGTTTTATGAAGACGTAGCTTCAAAAAGATATTACAAAACTGCGCTCATCTATGTAATAGATAAAATGACAAAATACATATGAATAAATCACCTTTCTAGAGGCGAAGCCCTTATACAGTAGGTCCTGCGATGGGCTTTAAAATTGATATATTTTTACATCAGAAGAGCTCATTTGTACTGTAATGTCAGATAGAACTGAAAAAAGTAAATATTACATGTATGTACTTCTTGAAATAAGGGAAAGTTGGTGGTAAGAATCCTCATTGATAAGTGTGATGGAGGATCTGTGATGCTGTGGGCTTGTTTTCCTTCCAAAGGCCATGCTTCTTATTAGAATCCATTGTTCATCACAGATAAAATCAATCTTCTTCAATGGCCATCTCAGCCCAAACCTTAAAACCAAAACCTTGACATTAGAATAGCTTATTTATATGTTAACTTAAAGGAGAACATTTTGAGAAAATGTAATATATATTTTTCAGTATCAAGGTAAAATACTCTCACTAAGCTGGTATCACACAATTCCTTTTTGCTTCAGTTCCTCCTGGCATAAATTCTACAGATTTTGGTTCACCTTCACATAATCACATCACACAGTTGTTTTTCTAGTTTTGATGAAACCCTCCAGTTTTCAACCCATCCCAGAGGTGCTCCATCTGTTTCGGATGACGTTTTTCCAATCTGTTGTCCAAATGTAGCCTCAGTTTCCTGTTTTTAGTTAACAGGAGTGACATCCTCTGGTACAGCAGCTCATCCATTCCTGTGTTTAACTAGAATCAATTTCTTCTAATATACTAAACATTCAGCTGCTATTTTCTCCTTTTTTCACCAGTTTACGTGACTCCAAGGGATTTTTGTTTTTGAAAATCATAGAAGATCAGCTTTTCCTGAATTTCTCAAAAAAAAAAACAACAGTGTAATAAAAAACAACCATGCCATGTATTAAGCCACCTGAATCCCCTTTTCATGCTGTTTGGTGTGTTGCTTTCCCTGCAATTTTTTGAGTTCTAATTTTAGTAACATGTTGAGATGCATTTGCGTTAAGTTTTGCAATTTTTTTATTGTTTTTTAACCAAATTTTTAAACTGCAGCAAACTTTATCATTGAAACATGTTTTTCATTTAGTGTAAACTAAACTATCCACATGAACTTCAACAGAGGGAACCAAGAAAAGCACTTTTGACACAACATAAAAAAATTATATTTTGCAGCTACAGTGTATTAGAAACAAGCCTGTTCCCCATATGCTTCAAGTCTTTGGATTTTTTTTTACCAGTGTTACACCCCTCTAATGTTTTTCCAGTCTAACTGGATCATTTCCTCTTTTTTTCCTCTGAACTTCCTCTGACAGTGTTCCAGGGTCTCATTTTAGTAGGTTTATTGCTTCTAATACGTTTTTTTTGCTTTCCAGAATGTTTCACATAAACACTGAACTTAAAGATGCTTGTTATTTAGCTGTTGTCACGATCCGAAGCAAAAAGTCACTCAGAACTGGTGCCACCGGGCTGAAATCAACCATATGTCTCAAGCATTAATCATTTATTTTACTGATTCTATATTTATATTTTAATTTTCGAGCAAGGCTGGGGAACTAACCATGAAAAATGGCTTGAAATTTGAAACTTAAAACCTAAAAGATTCCTGTACTATTATTATTTTTTAGATGCTGTTCATTTTAACAGCATCTTCACATGTTCAACGATCTTTTTTGTCATGTCTCTAAATAAACCCTAGAGTTGCAATGAAGAGGATGGAGTCCCTGAATATGGAGCTTTCAGAAACTAAGCATCAGATGAGGAGTGTGAGTGAGGGTAATCAGTCCCTGGAGATGAGGAGACAGGAGGCAATGCAGGAGCTGGAGCAGCTCAGAGCCCAAATAGAGGCATGTCAAAAGGAAAACAGACGGCTACTGAAGGAGCAGGAGATCAGCAGGGAGGAATTCGCTGAAATCATGGGCAGCAGGTGGCATTTTTGTCTTTCAACTTATAAAAATATTTACTGGAATGAGATGCTTTATGGTTTTTTTTATGTAGTAGTGTTCATATAAGTGTGTGTGTGTGTTTTCTTCTTTTTCAGTGGTATTTTAGAAATGAAGTTGCTGAACCTAATGATTGACAGAAAGCAGCTTTGCAACAGCCAATCTGTTCAGCTCAGAAAGAAACATAGGTACACTTCCTATGTCCATCTAATTCTCACTTTTTGGTTTCCTTCTATGCATTTTCCCTCTGTTCATTTAAGTTACACAGCTCAAAGTCAACATGAAAGGATGTTACAGAGACTGTGGCTTTTCTCAAGTTAATAACATCACCATAAAACAAATGTGCACAGTGAATGCCTAGTTGGTAATAAGATTCACTTAAAAAAAAAAAATAAATAAGGTATAATTTCACAAAACCTTGAAAAAATATTTCTACCTTCTTGTCACTTTGTGAAAATGAGTCTCTGAACAGCCAAAAACCTTTATTCATTATCTTAGCATTTAGTGTGATGGACCATCACAAAGTGGTGAATAAATGTGCACAGATGATCTGAGGTGTAATGCATTCATCAATAGTCCTGTAAACTGTGCATCCATCCATTCGCTATAGGCACCTGCCCTTGGATTGCTGGCGGAAATGTTGCCCATCACTAACAGTTACAGAACAACCATACACTGTCATTATTTCCTAAGGACTCCAGCAAAGTCAAACATTGGACAGTCCAAATGCAAGGAAACAGGGCCACCTCTTTAAACTGATGTTCTGAAATAAATCTGGTGGAAACTTAAGTAGTCACTTCTCCTAGTTTTCACATTTAAAAGCCTTTAATGCTCTCAAAAAATGATTGTGCGCCTTATAATCCGTTTATACAAGAAAAATGCTTACAAAGCGGACTTTAAACTTACCACTATCAGTTAAGCAGTAGATGCTAAGAGTGAATTGAGTGTTAATGGATTAATAGTACAGAAGTGGGAGACGTAAGATAATGACCTACACCATAGTCTGGTGTACCTTGTATATAAAAAGAGTTCAGAAACAAACCATTTATTGATAACACCTTATAATCCAGTGCTCCCTATAGTATGGAAAACAAGGTGTCCGGAGGGGGGGGATTAGCTGTGCAAAGGTCTCTTAGGGTTGTTAGATAAAGGATATGAAAATAAAACACCGTTATGACTAGGGAACACAGCAGAATTGTCCAGAATAAAGAAATAAATAAGATTAAAGCAAAGTTTGGATGATGATAAGCAATAAGCCCAGCTTTGAAAGTGTTACTGAATAATCTCAAGCTTTTTTTTTTTTTTTTGCATTGAGAAATAAAATAATAACAATGGTAAAAATGATCTAGGTTTACGGAGATTATCTTTACAAACCCCTAAATTGTGTAGCTGTTACTTCAGTAAAAGGTGGTTTTACAAAGGACGGTGTCTGAACTCAATTCTCTTCTACACTTCTCTTCAAATTCTCACTTTAAAATAAAATATTGACTTTTTTTTCTAGTATTGCTATACTAATTAGTGTATATCTTTACATAAGTAATCTGAAAAAAAAATTTTGATAAAAGAATATTTTTGGCAGAATCTTTGGAAACTGAAACGATTATTTAATGAGTTACAGCGTCAATGTGCTGTGGCATAGAGGTGCCTGTGGCACTGTGTAGGTTTAATAAGCCTGCTGTCCTATATAGCTGCCTTCAGGTCATCTGCCTTGCTGGGTTTGATGTCTCTAATCGTGCCCCTGAAAACAGCCCATAGATTTTCTATTGGGTTCAGGTCAGGGAAGTTTGCTTTCTGGTCAAGAACAGGATCACTGTGGTGCTACCTTCAGCACTATGGACAGGTGCCAAGTCCTGTTTGAAAAATAAAATCGGCTGCTTCATACAGCCTTTCATCATAGACCAGCATAAAGTGCTGGAATTTCCCCATAAGACTGCTTCATTGACTGTGGACTTAGGAAACACAGTGGAACAACACCAGCAGATGACATGGCACCCCAAAGCATCACTGACTGACATGGTTTGTGGTGGGGAAAAAAGGACTAAAATGACAAAAGGACACCTGCAGATGCAGGATGGCTGTATATTTAAATAAAAAAAAAACTAAAAGCTTTGCATCATTAAATAACAGTCCTGACATTTTTCACTGAAGCTCGGATAAGATGCATCTGACATCAACTCTGGTTCAAGAGTGGCTTAACATGAGAAATGTGACGGTTGTGTCCTCTGTGACTTGTAAAGTTTCCCCAAACCTTGAATCAATTTCACTTGATAATCCTTTAAAGGATTTAAATTTCTGTTATCTGTAAGCGATCATCAAAATTATAACAAACAAATGTTTGGAATGTATCACTCGTTACATAATGATTCTAGATTGTATCTATGACTTTAACTTTTGTTTTTATTTCTGACAGAAATCTATGAACAAAATCGACTAGTTGCTTGACTTTTCTAAAAGAGTTCTTGTGGAAAAATGTAGAAAGTAGAGCCTGCAATAGATATAATAAATATTTCAAAGGTTCTGTTGTTTTTCCTTAGGCAGGTGGAAGCCCTGAGACGGATGGAGCAAGCAGTAGCCATGGCCACTGAGCAGCTTGAGTTCACACAATCTACCTACAAGCAGATTCAAGTGCAGTTGGTTTGTAATATTTTCTTGCATAGTTTACAGATCTGCATATTTATTCGTTTTAAAAAATGCAGCCTTTGTGGAGGGATGGAAAGAAAGAAAACACTGCAAACTTGTAGAACATTGTTAAACATCACCATGAACACTCTGTCCTCACTATGAAACAGCAGCAGCAACATTACACTATAGGAATCATTTTGTTTAAGGAGAGACAATGAGGTTGGTCAAAAATTATATGAAGACATGTAGATAAAAAAAAAACACTCCTGTTGTAAATAATCTTTTAATCAGCAAGACTTCAGAGGATTGAGTTTAACTCTGCTGTGAACCTACAGCCAGAGCTGGTTAATGGAATGGCTTAAATTTTGGGTAATTAACCTTTATTACCTTAAAGGTGATTGGATTTATTTTTAAGTTTAATACAGTTTCCTTACTGGGACATTACATCTCAATAAAATGACACAAAATGACAGAAAAGCAACATACTGACAAAAAGTGACTTTGTTAAAGAGCAACCTAATTTTTTCTTGAAAAATGAAAATGAGAAAACCTGAGAAGCTATTGCATAATTTTAGAACATATTGCAGGTAACTAAAATATGAATTTCTTCCAGTTTAGACACAAACTGTAATGCATTCTTCAGAGTGACATTTAGCCTTTTTAAATAAAAAATTGCAAAGAAATGTAAGCCTAGTGGTGCACCTGTGTTTTGGGGCAGTTACAGAAGGCTTTAGTCATATCCAGTTATCAGAACATAAAAGGCATTTATTATCATCAGAGGACTTTTTAAATCCTGCATCTTCCCATCCTTTCACTGTTCTGCACAGATTTTTAGAGAGAATGCAGGAAGCCAGGGTGAGAACCAGACTCGATTGGATATGCATCAGCACATTTGGCATGCACAAACTAAAAGCAAAGGAAATTAAAACGGCACAATGGGGAATAAAAAGTTCTGCAAAACAAATATGCTGTACAGAATTATTTAGTAAGTTTTCCCATTACTGATTTTCACGTGAGCCATTTCTCATAATGACTAAGGCTTCACCACAGAAATGCACATTATTTTGTAATTAAGGAGTTTAATATTTCAAAAGTACTGTGTTTTATTATAAGGCTTTACCTTAATTAAGCTCTGACTGCAGCTGATGCAAACTTGTGGCATTAAATTGTCCTGTTTGAAACATTTGCATTTGATTCTATCCCATTCTTTCTGAAAGGATTAATCCATTAAAAGTGTGATATGCTACAGCTTATTACATTAAGATTAAGGTAACAGTATGCAAAGAATGATTAAATTTGTTATGAGAATGTCGACTGTATCATAAAGAGGCGTCTATCTCATCATGTAACTCATTGCAATCACAATCTCTTACAAGCTCTGCTGCTGAGATCCAGGACCAACTCTAAGCAGATGAAAGATGTTGTATCCAGATGAAAATTTAAACAGGCTTTTGATTTCCACTGCGCTCTGGTCTAAATATTCAGCTGGATGCTGTTCCCGAAAGAGAGGCCAGCGCTCGGCAAAGGAGGGAGCTTGAGAGGGAGATGGATGCTCTCAAAGCCAGCTTTGAAAAGCAGGTGGGGATGTGCTCTTATAACAGCAACAGCCTAAAGCAGTTTTATCTGTATCCAGGGTTCCTGCACAGTCTGGAAGAATGTGGAATTTTATTTAAGTAATTTTTTTTACTTGACAAGTATAGAAAAACATCATTTTTTATGGTCTTCCTCCCTTCTATCCTTACACCCTCCTATTATTATTACTTTCTTGTTCCTTATGTCATTTCCAAGGTTACATCTCAAGTGAATTAGAAGACCATTAAAAACTCAATACTGTTTTCACTCATTTAATAAAGAAACTACTATCTCATAGATTCATCACACATAGAGTATAATGCGAATATTGAGAATATTACTTTTAATTTTGATGGCTTATGATTTGAGATCATGGCTTACATATTATTAAAAACCCCAAACAATTATATGTCTAAGGGAATAAGAAAACCACATGATATCAATAAAATAATTCATTCACAGCACCTTTATGCTTCTAAAATATATTCATTTATGTGTACTCAACTGTTGATAAATGCTTCTTTTGCATGAGTTAGTGCATCAATGTAGCATGACATGGAGGTGATCAGCAATGCTAATGCTTCATCTTCCTCCTAATAATCCATAGGTTATCTATGTGGTTCAGGTCTGACCAATGTAATGGCCAAATTAAGCACAGCATCTCCAAGTTTTTTTAAAATCAGCTCAGCATAGATTCCTGCTGTTCCTCAGCTTTTCCTCTTAAGTCTTGGACCTTGATTTCCAAATGAAATTCAAACTTTACTTTAACAGGACTTTGGACCACAGCACAACGTTAATGCATCTTACATGGGCTTAACTTGTCACAGGAGACATCTGTTGATTTTTTTGTTGTTGTTGTTTAATTAGCTGATAAATGTGATGTTATGAGTTTTTAATATTCAATTTTTTCTGCAGTGCTCTAATTTTCTCAGACGCTCATTTGGGCGTTAATTATCTGTAAGCCATCATTGCTCAACAGAACACAGAACATACTGATCCTCACATTAGCAGAAGATATGAGCAATTCAGAATGGTTTTCTCCAAACAACACTGATTTCATTCCCAGCCAAATCCTCCCACAGAGGTTGCATCATCCCAAGGACAAACTACCTAAACACAGACTGAGGCGTATGCAGAACAGTGCAGTGAGGAATACTCCGACCTCTATACAGGGGAAACTAACCAACCTCTACAAACCTTTGGCTCAGCCAATGATAGTCAGCTCCTCAGGACAAGATTACACTAACAACGTACTTCTCAAGGACAAGGAAGACTCTTTTAAGGGTCAAAATGTTTATATTTTAGACAGGGAAGGTGGGATGCTCTTAGAGAGTAAAAAAAAAAAAAAAAAAAAAAAAAAAAAAATAAAAAAACAAAGTCATTGACAACTAATGAGGGACACCACTCATCTATAAAAGCACATGGTATATCCTTGAGCCTACTCAGAATCTTCATTATATAAATGTGATAACTAGGGACATCTATTATTAACAGATATTGTTTTTTAATGCATATAGCAGCCCAATAATCTTTAGTTTCAATAAAAGGCCAAATCTGATCTAAGGTGTTTATTTACACTGTAGAGATGAGATTTTTAAGAAATCCTTGCCTAGATGCTCTATTCAATCACATTGCATGTTCAAAGTAAAGACTGGTGGGAGCAAGTGGTGCAGATTTTTAAGGATACATCATGGAGGCACAACTTTTAAGATGTCTTGGAGAAAACTAATGAAACTTTGCCAGTTGACAAAAAATATAATGAGTCCCAATGAGACAACAGTTCATTCTCCTAATTTCTATGAGAGGAGAGATTTTAAGCCCAGCCTGGAGTGAGAAGAAGTTTCTAAAAGATAACCATGCAACAGTAAGGTTTGGCGTCATCAGCTATCTAGGATAAGAACTGAAGACCAGTTGTTTTGTTTCAAACCTTTTTTGGATTCATAATCATCAAAATCACATTAATTAAAGTGTTTTTTTTGCACTATGTCTAATAAATCTATGAGTTAAAGTTTCTTATGAGTGTCCAATATTCTAATTCTAAATATTCTAATTACCTAAGTTGTAACCCGTTTCCCTTTTCTTTCATTCTTTTCATGTGTAATTTTTCCTTAAGCCATTGACTTTTTTCCATCCTTGTGTCCAACCTAATTGCTATTCTTTCTATAACCGTCTTTCTTTAGTTTTATTTCTCCTATTTGTCCCCTGCCTGTTTTTCCTTCCTACCACCTGTGTATACATTATGTTCAGCCTGCATGTCTGTCAGCCCACTCTTCTTATTTTCTTCCATTCCTTTTTTGCAGGTTCCATATTTAAAGCCTTAAAGGGACAGTGTGTAACAAATATGCCATCTTTATTAGCAAAAATAAAGTGTTGCTTTGTCAATTTCACATGTGTTGAAAAGCTTATAACCTCACATCAAAAATAAAAGCATTCTCATAGTTTACAAATAAATAGCAGGTGATTCACCCAGTTGAAGACCCATGTTGTCATTTTCTGTTTTATTTTTTTATTTCATAGATTATTTTAGTTTTTTATTTATTTCAGCTGTTAGATTAAACGTGATTGTTATCCTACACTGGACGTGCTCAAATGCAACAATTAGCAGCTGCTTTTTTTTGTACTAAATTCGTATCATCTAACGGGCATAGGCTTTTTTTAGATATGTTTTCAGAGAAATATTACACTTTTCATCGTTTATTTTTGCAGATTTGACAAGTGCTTTAGTTGTTGTTCTTACAAGCTTGACCAGTGTGCCACATGTAATTAAGCTAGTGCATCACTAGGTGGGGGTAAACCTTGCACACTGCCCCTTTAAGCATCTTTGGAGATTTATTTACGAATATGCTCCTCTTCTTTCTATTAATGTGTTTATCTGTTTTTTTTCTTTTTTTTTTTTTTTTTTTTTTATCTTCATCTTGATGTTTTTATTCCAGCAATTTAACCCAAATATTTGAGATTTTTTACTGCAGAAAGGTGTTCCCAAGCAGGTTTCTGTGGCTGAAGAGGAAACTCAGAGGAAGCAGCACTACAGGATAATTCAAGAGCTGCTGACGGAGTCGAATCATCTTAGAGAAGAACTCCATAACCTGAGTTGTCTAAGACTGATTAAAGCAGAAGAGAGGGGTAAAAAGCACAAGGAGCGACTCAAGGCACAGGTACTAACACACACAGGACAATATAAAGCACTTTAGCCTATCCCATTATTTCTGTTAGGATTATTCAAATGTAGGTATTCATAATTAGAAAATTAGGTTTTGTATCTTAATAAACCCACACAATGGAGATGGTGGAGTTATAATTTTTTTTTAATCTTCCCACAGCAACTGAGCGAGCGCATCCAGCAGGAGCTCAAAGAAAAAGAGCTGCTCATCATCGACCACAACAAGCTCAACATGTTGCTCCAACACAGGTGGTGTTTTCATTCCTCTATTCAGTGTGCGAGTCTGGATAAGGATGACGTTGCAGAGGAATGCGTGTCCTGCTAATTGGTCATAGTTCGGTGTGCTGACGCCTACAGTGCCTCGCAGCACAACAACAGGCTTCTCCAGTGCATTCATTTGGGTCACGGCATGCAGAAAACATACTGATGATGCTGCACTGAACATGGAATAAATCCTCCCGAAAGCAAAAAAAACGCAGCAGGAGGATAATTAAAAATTTGTTTATCCTCTCGTGGTTCTCTCATTTAGCAATCACTGTTCACACCTCATGTCGTACATGAATTTTAAACGAAAGCTGATTGAAGTGTTAGCCTGCATGAATCTTCATTTGCTTATAAGAATTTTATTTAATGATTTCCTGATCATTGGGTTGTTGAATTTGAAATTAAGATTACTTTGATGGTATTTTGCCTTATTGAGAAACTTCAATTTTTTTTTTGTGAGCTCAAAAACAAGGTACTTTTCTTTAATGTCCTTTTTTTGTTTGTTTAACAATATCCTATAAACAAAGGTTAATATAATCACGTTTTAGAGACGAAAGGCATAGAAATCTGGAAAGCATGAAACCTAAACAAATCAATTCTAAAATATGATTTTCTTACACAGAAGAATATTTGAACCCAGCATATGGATGACTGTGATTCATCTGGCATAGGAGTGCAACTAGTAAACAGATTGCTTTTTTGACGGGGTTTTTAAATAAGAATATGTTTGATGGATGGGTATCAAAGTGCGCCCTCACATTCCAGCAAAGATTCTCCATCTGCAAAAAGTGAGTTTGACTTGCAAGGGGAAAAAAAGAGGATAATTTCCCTCCACTGCCAAAAAACAAGCTACTCTTTCATAATGTTGGCTTCGATGGATGCTCCTGTTTGAACACCCTCCCATAGCAAATATGTTTTTTTTCTGTGGGGGTGAGGATCTTATTGTCCAAAACAAATGATTTACATATTGTACGCCATTGTATTAACGTCTCCTTCAGTCATTGACTTTTTAAGGGTCAAACATGCCTCTTGGAGAAGATTGACAGTGAACAGGCTAATTGAGTTTGAGCAGCGTGACAGAAGGAGGCTATGACAGCAACATTACTGTGAAAATCTCACTCTTAAAATAAAGACTGATATTGTGAGGAACTGTGAGATTTTCAGCTGATTTCATTCACTGCTCCATTGCTTAAAAAACATCATATGATCTGCTAATGAAGTTGAAAAAGTTGTTGGGAGAATATTTAGCATTGAGGTCCATGTGCATCGTGACTATTAAGTGATGGTTAGTAGGACTTAAATTGTTTGTGGGTTTTTAGTTTGTGCTTTTGTTTTGTATATTCCGGATCTGTCGAATATTAATGCTGCTGCTCTTGGCCAACTATTCCCATAGATTCACTGCCCAAATCCTCATACTCATCTTTGCCCTATGAGCTATCACATACGTTTCATTAGCTTTTTGTTTTTTGTTTACATAGGAATCTATTGTATAATACTCGCTGATCTCTATTTATTCAATGGATTGTTGGTAGGCTGTTGGTAGTACATGGTTCTGTAAGGTCACCAGCCGCCATACTGGTACTCATTAGTTAGACCGGTTAAAATGTAAACAATAAGTGCGCTACAGCATCGAACAATGATAATGTTCTCGTTTTCAGGAGGGCTTAAGTCTTTAAAATAAAGATAAAGTCATCACCTTAACAAAAACTTGCTGTTTCATAGATTCAGTAGATCATGTAATTTATTCAAAAAAATAGGCACATCACATTGCATATTCAGAATAAAGTCAATAACTCATGTAATTTAACATATTATACAAATCCATCATTACAAATGAGTGTGGTATTGGAGCATAATAATACTGTAGTGAGATATTATCTGCTGATGTGCCAAAAGTGCTTAATTAATGATGTACATGTATTGATTATAATGTTATGGTAAATACATGACATAACAGAAATTTTTATGGTGCGACTCCGTGAGAGTGGGGAGTACCAAGAAGGCGGCAGGTAATTTTTAATATGTCTATTAGCAATCCAATGAATAAATGGAGATTAGTGATAATACGCTGATGCCAGACTTTGGTGTTCTGTGCATTCTTGGATGTTTAGTTCTTTGTTTATTTGTTCTTCACAATTAATGATTCCCACCTCACTTTTGTTCATATTTCTATTCTATAAAGATGAAAATAAACAGATGCTGTGCAAAACAAGCCTAAATTTTACATTAAAAGAAGCTGTAAAAATGGTATATCCGACTGTCTAATAATGCAGCTTCCAGTTTTCCTTGATGGGGACAAATTTCTAACCAATTGCTTTTTTATTTTTTGTTCCTCAGAGTATCACAGTATGCAAAACTCTATAATCAATTCAAGGAAGAGAAGAATAAGTATGTGAGGCTAAAACAAATTGCCTCACAGACAATTTCGGATTTGGGAGAGCAACTAAACATCCTTGGGAACGAGATGGAAATTCAGCGCTCCATCGCTGATAGCAAGGACAGGTGTGTTGATTTGTTTCAGCTTGGGCTTACTGTTAAACTGGATAAACCTACATAACAGATCAAGAATTGTTAGCATTTAGTTATATAACAACCACAACAATAATATATATTTTTAGGGATTCCATGTGAAAAACTAAATTACGTGGATATCTGCAAAGTGAATGGAAAAGGGATGTTTTTCTTTGTCCTTGTTTTTTGCAAATACAAATCTAGTGGATTTGCATTTAGGGTTTGTAATTAGTAGTGATCCTTGTTTGCTTCAATTATTTGTGCAAATTTTTGTTGCATTTTGAAAATCAGGATTTTAAATGACTCTTACTTGCAAAATGGCAGAAAAATCAGGCTGCACAGATAGTTTTGGTAGCTGAAATGAAAACATTTTGCTGTGCAGACCTTGCAGATGCATAAAGCACAAAGGCTTAAAGCTCTAGCTGTATTCTTATGATCATGCTCCTTCTGGAGGGTGAAACTCCATCCCAGATTCAAGACATTTGTTAAGCTTTTTTCCTTCAAAAATGAGCTGCATTTATCTCATAACTCCTGTCAGCCTCCCTGACTTTGTTTTAACTATTTGGGTGGCATGTTTAGACTAATGAGCAATCTGTTTTTATAGATGCATACCAGATTGCGTTTATGGCTTTTTTTACCATAGCAGCTTTATTCTTAACAGTTTTCAAAGAAGGCTTTGTTTGTCAGTTTACAAATACTATAACATAACTGCTTTAAAAGTTCACCCTTACATGTCTTTTGTCTCTCATAGTGTTCATAATGCAGTTACTATAAAGCTGCTACATGAAGGCCTTAAAGGTTTGTTAGGGAACTGAGTGAACAGTTATGCAAAATTAGGAAACTTCTTATATCAACTGGATATTACTTAAACTAGTTAAAAGGACACGATCACTACTGAAAGTCACGCTTTTAGTGTTTTAAAAACATATAAATGCACTGCACTTCTTTGCATTTGTCTTTCACAAAGAATGCTTATGCAACACAGTAAAGTTTAGCTGTATCCTAACAAAATGGGGAAATAGTTCAATGGGTATGTGCTGTTTAACATGTCTTTGTATGTCTGTTTCAGATTATTAACAAAAGCTCGTATAAACGTCTCCAATGGTTCCAAAACGAGGGAAAGACTGTGTAATGAGATATCTAAGGTCTGCTCACAAACACTCAAAATGTGGGGTAAAATGAGTGCAATGCATGTCTAAGACTGAAGCACAGTCAATATCCAACAGAAATGATACTACACTACGCCTCTCATTAACGAGAGCTGGACGACATTTCTGGGGATTTATCAAAGCATGTTTTTTTTCTTAGTAAGCCAGAAGCAACTTTCTAGTGGAAGTTCTTACCCTTTTTATTTTGGACTGTTTCATAGGTATCTATAAGCTACTGCACATCCAGCATTATTTGTACCTTTTAATGAGGCTTTTGAGCCGTTTCTCACACACAGGCTGTTTATGAGTTTATGGACCTCTCTGCTTTCTGCAATTTATATATTTGCTTATGTTGTTTATGACCAAAATAAGTTTGTTTCTACTCAAACTGGATTTGTCATGCTCTTTGCTCCACTCACCATAAGTGTACATTTACTGTAAGTTTTAAAAATGGGATTTTGATTTATTAACATTTTCCAGTTTACCTGCAAACGGCATCAAATCAGTCAAAAGTATGAAGACAACAAACTGGAGCTAACAAATCTCTCCCAAATGATCGAGTTCCAACAGAATACCCTTCTGGGACTAAAGAAAGGGCTTGAAAAAGCCTCACAGAGACGCATTATTCTGTAAGCTCATTATTATTTTTCCCCACATCTGTATGGCAGGTAGATTTATCCTCCACTAAGTATTATTCTCTATGATCTTTTTCTCTGTTTTTTGTACAGGGGAATACAGCTCCTGGAACAGGAAAAAGTTTTGTTAAACTATTGTGAGCAGACGAAGAACCTGGAGGCAGCCATCACTAACAGAAACATGGCAATGGAGACCATGGAGACTGATATGAGAGAATTGAAGATAAAGATTAATGAGGAGAAGAGGCAAATAGACCTGAAGAAGGGGGACGGGATCCTTAAGAGGAAGATAGAAGAGGAGATCACCATGCTGCAGATCGAGGTAGAGAAAATGTGCATGCATAATAGTTTATAACTCTAGGACGACATGTTATCCTATCAAATCAATGAAAAAAGTCTTAAGGGAAAGAATCCTTACCAGGACAGCCAGGAGGGAAGTGTCCATCTCTAATTTTAATCCGGCTTTGGTGTTAGGGCCTCCATCTGCTATTTTGCTGTCATAAACCAGCATCTTAGAAAGCATGGTGAAATTAAGGCTGTGCATATAAATCTTCTAATTGGGAAGGATTGTGCCAGCAGGATCCTGGCATGAGGATGACCATCAGTGCTTCTGGATGCTGTTCAGCTTTATTTATTCAGCACATATCGGGGTGCAGTCAGACCTGTCAATTAGTACTTTGTGGGGTGTTCAAATGATGAAGGTTATTCTGAACAGAATATCACATGCAAAGTTTTTAAGGAATCTCCTGGCGAACAACATCTGTGATCATCAGTCACCCGTACAGGTTATTCTCAAGGTGTATTTTTACTGGCTCAACTCTAGATTTTTAGAAATTATAGAGATGGATAAACATACTGAATTAACGTCACGCTGCACTTTCACTTAATTTTTTTTTGCAAAACATGAGGGTTTAGTCATTTTGATTTCCTGATTTAACTATCTCAGCACTCAATGTTTTAACCTCCTTTACTATTTTCATTGCAAGTGGTGGAGATTTGGTTCCTTTTCTTTTGTCTTAGTTCCAGATGATTTAACCTTTTAATAATTTCTTAATTATAGATATGGAAAAATGTATTTAAGTAGCTATTTTCATTCAGCAATGCCCTGACTTAAAGACCAACACACATCTGCACTACAGGAACGACATGTTCCCTTGTGTTTCTTAATGGATTGGCTACAGAACTGAGCATTTGTATCACGTTATTTAAGAATCAGTAAGTTGTGGAATGCAAATTAAAAGTGGCTTGACATTTTAATCAGCTTAAAGACTTTTTAGGGGTGCTACTAATTATGCCTAATTTTCTTTTTAAAATAACCGCTTTCATGTTTTCATCATGCAAATATTACATTTTGCTTCAAACTTTCTGCAACACTGCTATTAAAAGTGTGGAGGGTTGTTTTATCTAGATGCAGTATGATTCCCAGCAACAGCCACTAATCTGCAAAAAAGTGTAGGAGAAAAAGAATATGGGTATCTAAGAGAAAGTTGCAGGTCCTTAAAAGATGTTGTCTCTTAGTCTGGGCACTGTTTCTAAATCAGTAAGTTAAATGTTACTTTGCTGTTACATAGATACAGATTATAAACAGCAGCACAATTATTTATCACATTCCTTTATCATTGTTTGTCTATAAAAATCCAGTACCTACTACTCTATGAGTAATTGTGATATAAATAGAAGCATTTGTGACAGCATCTTTTACATGATTAAGTCATATTTTGTTAGTGTATTTGATCATGAGGTTTAATCAAACAAACAAAAAAAAAAACCTTTCATACAGTGTTTTGACTCTATTGATTACCCCAAATTCTAACTTGGTCAGGTGCTGTTCACTAAAAAATAGTAAGGTAAATGCAAGAAAGATGTAAAATAGCAGAAAAATAGATAACAAATATGTTCAAAGTTTGGTTTGAATGATTTGTGCACTTGTAGAACGGTACCAGTCGATTTTCAAATATTCAAAATGCTTTTCTTTGCTTTTAGTTTGTAGAATAGGTTTTCTAATATTCAACTGATCAAACGTGCTCATTTGAATAGCTTTAGTTTTAATTCAGTTTGATGTTTTGGTTAACTACTGCTGGACTGACAGTGGACAGTTAACGTCTGTAGTTTTTAAAAGAAGCAGAATCTAAGCTTGCCAACAAAGCTGAACACAGAGGTGAATTTAAAGCACAAGATTTAAATTTAAGCCAAGAGGGATGAGCCCAAAACAATCACAGACCAGGCTGCAAGATTCCCACGGGCAGGCTGAGAATATGAATAAATCACAACGTATTGCTTTGACTTTGCAGTAGAACAACAGACACATAGAGATCTTACAAAACCACTTATAGTGAATACGCACACTCAAGTTCACAACAAGCTTTCTTCCAACATTTCCATTGAGGGATTGGGTATGTAGTTGCTTTGGATCAGAGTGACTGGGTGGGACCAATGCTCTAAGCTTAAGTCTTTGCTTTTTGGATGAATTCAGACCACAAACTAACCTGAAGTGGGCCACGTGTCATGTAGTGGATACAACAAATACATGGGCACTTAAAGGTATAGAGGAGGATTTTCTTTTTCCGCGTGGATTATCAAAATAAGTGGTCCTCGTAATTGTCAATCATTTGGGTCATATGTTTACGTTAGGCCGTCCTATGTGCTCATCCTAAATTTCTCTTACTGGTGGTGAATCTGACATAGTGGAAATTTGCAAATCTTCTTTTGGAAACTAAGCTTGTATGAGCGATGCAAACAGCAACAACAACGGAGCGTGCACAAGGAGAATATGGGCTCGTGCATGCTCTCGCACACATTTAATAGGCGTTTTCCTCTCGGAGCAGGTAAAGGGTTTTGCATGTGCATTTTTGAGGGTGTTTTCAAAAATTCACGATAACCCTCCACTATACCTTTGAGGACAAGAAGTCTCTTTGAATAAAATATGCAGTGGCAACAGTTTGCCTGGTCCATCCTTTAGAGATAAGAAGATGAGTAAAGCTAAATACGTATAGGGCAAAAAATAACTGCTGTTGTACTGTAGACTGCAGACAACTTGGTGGATGATCACCTTCGAGCAGGAAAATGACCCCAAACATAGTACTCGAAGTATGACATTTGTGGTTTCAATGTTATAAAATGTAAACTAAAAGATCAAGGGATGTAAATACTTTTTCAAAACTGTACGAGTTATTTACCCTCATCTTTTGGTCGAGTCATTCATCAACCATTTGCTCCTGACATCCACTTATTTCATATTTCTCCTTCTCTTCTGTGTGCAAACAGCAAATCATTTTCTCAATCACACCCTTCCCTTGTACAGCCGTCTGGTTCCCCGGGGTAAAAAAGTGAATCATGGATTTCTCTCCTTTTTTGCACAAGGCTTGCCAACCCTATTCAGTCTCTATACCGATTCAATCTCCATGCAACTGTATTGTCGCCAATTTATCATATATATTGTCTATTTGTATTCATCTGTGACCAGTTTATCTGTTCATTGCAGATGGACCCCCCTCCCTTTGATGGGAAATTTTGACAAAGATAAATTGGGCCATCTGTTATACTATTGAAGTTCAATACACAGTGAGGCTTTCATTTCTCTGAGGAATTTTAATTGCTGCAAAATAAACGGAGCTTGTTGTCTGACTCTGAATTTACTGCCTGTTTATGTGATACTGGCACGTTGACATCCCATACAGGTGCACAGTCGGAAAGCTTTGCAGCATCAGTGGCAGCAAAGTTGTTTTCTGAAATGTTGTATAATGACTAGTTAAACTCTACTTCTGCCTGAGTGTTGCAAGGGAAAGACACAGTGTCATTAATGGAGTGGGATTTATCTGAAGGTTGGGTTACTGACAGTCTGCAGTGTCTCTGTGGCGGTGACTCATATTGTTTGTTTGTCCCTCTCTTAAATCTTGTCCAACCTGTCTGGAAGTTATCGCCAAGGGGGAAACCCTTGGTGAATTGTGGCTTTAGAGCTCTTATGGGGACTTTTATGTGACAGGTTAAGGAAACCTGGAAAAAGAGAGGGCACAGAAACAGAATGGCTAACCAAAATATTCTATATAAAACCCCACTTTACACCAAATAAGCTCATTGGGAAACTTATCTCTTTTAACTCTTAACTGCAGCGTATTTTATTGAAATAATCTATTGATTTAAGCTGTATTATTTTAGATCTGGTTGATTGTTTAGGGTCCATGTCCAGCTGAATTGATAGTTTTTCTTTAATTACTAAAAAGTCTGCAACTTGTGTATGCATATAATCCAAATAAAATTCATCTAAGTTTGTGATTGTAACATAAAAAATTGCAAATGACTACTGGTGTACAGGGTACATCAACTTTGCAATAGTAGACAAGTAGAGTTGCTGTTCCTCAATTTTATTCAAAAACTGAGAGAAATTTGAGTTTGACTAAAGTGGAATCTTAAATAAAACAGTCTGATTTGGAATGGTTTAACTGATTTTGGGTTATTTTTAGCTTGCAATGGAAAAAAAATACTTTTTTAATGAACAAAGTTTGATAAATAACAGTAAAGGTTATTTTGAGTAATCATACTTTTAATGCCCAGATTTATGTGACTCTTTGGTTAAGATGCTAGTTTCTGAATTTTTACAAGCAAACATGTTATGTTGCTCAGTATCTTAATTAGGGAAGTTAGAAAAAGATATGTGAGGTGCCAAATAAGAACACATTTTGTAGATACTTTTTTTTGTTTAGGAATTATGTTATTTCTTATCCAGACTTGGGAAGTGATTAAATCAACTCATTTAGTTTAATTTGTTCACTTTCCAAGCATGACCGGCTTTGAATGGACTCCTGCTAAGTGAAAGAGAAATTAACTAAACTCTATTCAGGCAATTCAGAGTTGGTTGGGCTTTGCCATCTGAGCACTCCATCAGGAGTCCAACTCAAACCGCTATGCATGCTTTACTCACACCTACTCACACTGACACCTCAGCGGGGTTGGCAAGATTAATCTAATATGCAGGCCTTTGGACTGTGGATGGGAAGAAGAAGCCCCCACAGAAATCAAATTCAACTACAAGAAGAACATACAAACTTTCCACAGAGATGCACCATCTGACCAGCAGCTTTAAAAGCTTTACAAGCAAAACTGAGTTGGCTTTTGCACAATGCAAATCAGATAAAAACAACATCCCAACACAAATAAGATACAATATTTCTGGTTAACATTTAAAGCATTTCATTTTCTCCTCATGTTTCTTTTAATTTATTGCCTGGCTGCTTACATCAATGTCTACAATTCGTTATTATTTAATTTTGTACCCCTCTTTTTCTACGGCGTATTTAACTATCAGGAAGTCCAAATAATTCAGTTTGAAGAACTTCAGAATACCTCAAATAAAAAAAAATTAAAGAATTGAAAAGAGAATTATGCTGAAAATTTATAAGAAAATGAATTTTAAATTTTAGCTTCCCTTTATTAGCTCACAGGAGCAGAACTCAAAACTCTCATTTTAATGTACAAAATCATAGTCAATATATACAGTAAAGGCTAATAGTCAAACTCTATCATATTCAAAATCATAACAGATTTTTGTAAATATGTTCCCGACAGAATTCTTTATTTACCTAGACTGTAGGACAACAAGCAGTTCCTAAAATTTCTAAAAGTAGAAAGGGAGGCAGAAATGTTAGCCTCCTCTATTGTTGAACCAGCTCTCATTTTAAGTCTGTGAGGCAGACACCCTGGCTACTTTTTAGTATAGGCTTAAAGCGTACGATTTAAAATGAACTAAATGCAGAAAAGCTGAGATTATCCTGATCCATCTTGGTAGTTTTTGCTGCTATAGACTTGGGCTGGTTTAAGACCAAATTACCACTTTTAATGCTTTCTCCTACTATCCTCTAATTATGCATTATTTGTGATTTATTCTGCCATTACCTTATTTGCACCAACTGTTTTTAGTGGATTTATTTCTGTTTGAGCCTTTCATGCGTTTATGAAGAAAAATAATCAAGGATTTCAGTCTAGTTTTATAGTCTCATTTTAAAACCCTTGTGATTTATTTAGGTTCTTTAAACTGCTTTATGAGACATATCTGCAGTTTAGATGGTATTTAATTTGTTATAGCTTTGCTTTAGAATCTATTTGTTATAAACAAAGGTTGGGAAGTTGTGCATCATCTGAACACAGAATCTTATTCATCTATGGTCTAGTGCTGACCAAGTTAACTGTTGATGTTCATTCCTTCACAGAGATGCTGCATCTATTTATTGGTGTCATTCTTACTGTAAATGTCAATATGTATTAGAATCTTTATTGTATTTAGTTCATATGTGACCTTAGTGCTTTATCTGTTCCTTTTGTCTTTTACTTATATTTACCCTGAGGCTATGAATTAGTTTAGCTTGGGATGTAATTAATAAAGTAATTATTCACATTTATGATAGAAGGTACAGTGTACAGTCTATTGTGTGGCTTTTTACGGCATTGTGTACACCACTCCCAGTGAAAATTACGTAAATAAAATGCAAATTAGAATACTGCGTAGAAGCTGTCATATCCAGAATGTTTTACAGCTCTCATCAGCCAAAAACCCAGCTATGATTTGTAACTGTCGAATGAAGAAAACAAGGAGGCAGGCAGGCAGAAGAGCAACACAGAGGGATGAATACATGGAGACAGACGTCAGTAGGATGGGTATAAAAAGGATACGTTGATGGAAGTGTAGAGAAGACAAGATTGATGCAAGAGCAAAAAAAAGGGAAGGAGGCTGATGGAGACACTCTGTATACCATCCATCATGAAGTGTTTAAGTGACTTAGGGTGGTTTCGGGGGAACATGAAACGCACATCAATCAGATCTAACAACACGCTTGTCTTCTACTGGTTGTTGATGAACTGAAGAAGTTAAGCATCATTAAAAGCTTTAGCAGAGAGTTGAAAAGTTGATCATGTATTCGTCAGCTGTCACACACATTTAAGGTCAAATTAATAGCAGTATTATAAAAAGTCACTAAAGTTCTGTTACGTTAATGCTTTGGAACACTGCAATGTAACTAAAACTTACAGATAAATGTCCCTTTTTTATCTAAATCTAGAGAAAGAGTGGCTAAGAGAATATTATATTTTGGAAAAACCATAAAAAAAAATTATGGTTGTTTGTTCAATTTTAAACATTTACTGCATCACCAGAAAAAAAAATGCTTAGATTAAACTTGAACTTAACTTTTTTGGGGGATTTGCACTATTATTACTTTGTGTTGATTAACGTTTGGCACCTGCAGACTGGTTCTCCAGCCTAAAAGGATTATGCTGCCCTGCACAATTCCTCTGTTTTGCTTCAGAAACAGCATTTGTGATGTACAGTATTCCACAAGTTTTCTATCTAATAAAAGTATATATTGACTAAGATGTTAAAATGGGGTTTGGGGTATTTGGCTTGTTGAAACACAGATTTTTAGAGTTTAGCTAACATATTTTGATATAGGCAGACTAATCTGGGATTAACTCTAAATTACAAACAGGCCAGATTTCATACTATGACAAACCCCATATCATGAAGCCTTAGCCACCATGCTTCATAGTGCACTGTATCTTTGCAGTCTTAATGAACTTTTCAGACAAAGTTTTATATTCTTCTGAAAAGAACTTAACTAATAATCTACAACTTTCATACTTTTCTCTTTTATTAAACCTGAACCAACCATGCTAATACTAAATGTTGTCTACATATATGTATATGTCAGAAGTCAGAATTTTGGACCCAGAATTTCAGGCAGACATCCTGATGGGATTTGCAATAGCGTTTGACAACACGTTGGACCTGTGACTTAGTAGCAAAGATGAAAAATGCCAGAATCTCTGTAGAGGGGAAAACACAGGTTAGTGACCACATAAATCTGAATGAGAATGTCACTAACCTAGTTTAAAGTTCAGTCCGGGCCCAGAGAAAGGAGTGGAATCCAGCCGGATGATTTCCCACACAATGCGGTGGATGTCGCCCAGAGAGTTCCAGGAGCTGAAGCCAAGAAGGCTACTAAACTGGCTTACGAGCAGAAGCAAGCAGACAAGGGAAAGCAGGAGTTTCCAGAGGGCAAAGCATAAGCCGGTGTCAATGAAGTAAACAGGAGTCCAAACCATAAGATTAGAGATGCAAAGATGTACCAAGGGGAAATCCAAGCCGGGATCCAGCAGGAGTCCAAAGACGGGTCAGGCAAACAGATCAGAACAATGGCAGGGAGGCTCAGAGGTCCAAAGGCAGAAACTGCTCATGATCAGGCAATCAGCATAACAAACTGGGTACGCTAGAGAACTCTCACCAACGGCTTGAATAACCTGGCACTGATGACTGGAGGAAGCAGCTTAAAAAGAGGCAGGAGCAGTTGGATGAGATGAACAGGGGGATAGAATGAACCATTAAGCCAGTCATAATTTCCAAGATCATTACAGGGCCCAGATCTGCCATACCAGACAAGACCCCAGGTGTAGACTTTGCAAAGAGGCCCCTGAAACAATCCAGCACAGAACTGCAAGGTATAAGATGCTGGCAGGGAAAGCTTACATGGAGTGCCAATACAAAGTGGCTGGCTTAGTGTACTGGAGCATCTGTGCAGAGTATGGGCTGGAAACCTTAGGGTCAAAGTGGGAAATGCCTCCAAAGGAGGTAAGCTCCCAGGCCTCTAATAAAGCTTGGAGGAAGACCACCCGGGATGGGTGAGGAAGGGTTTTTTTTTTTTTTTTATACACATTTTTAGAAAAAAAAATTTAATAAAAAAATTGTGCTTTTTATATTAGAAAAAAAAAATGGAATATATAGGCATTGATCAAACCTTGACTGGATTGTTATCGATTGAGATTCTATTAAAAAAAAATTTTTTCCATATTTCTATCATAATGCTGCTGAAGGCATCTCCCCTTTTTTGGTTTTATGAACTCAGTGTCATGTATAGTCTTTTTCAAGATATGGATAAAGATGTTAAGACTTTAATTAATCATTCTTTTTACACATGATTTGTTCATCAGTTGCCAGTTTTTAATAAAACTGTTTCCAAATGGTAGTCTAACATTATTTTAACATTTTAAGAGCAGTCAGTGTTGGGGAAAGGTCCTTTCTTCTGCAAATATTCAAATCCATTAAAATATCATCTTGTGTGCTGCTATTTGTGGGGGTGATGCTGCCTCAGCGTGTGCTCAGTGGCTCCAGGAGGAGATGGTAAAGCTAAACTGAAAGGTTGAGTACAGAGGAGAGAAAATGTAAAAGAGTCATTATTTATTTACCTTGTGGACCCAGAACAAATCCCTGCAGGCTTTACTTCCAGCTATTTTTGGTCAAACAGCAAAAGTTAGAAAACTGTAATCTGGTAACTGGAGGTGTGTGCAAATGTGTTACTAGTTACTGACCGCCTTAAAATGTAGAACTGTATTTATTACCGTGGTTACATTTTTGCTATGCTAATTAGGAGTTTGGGATTTAGAAAAGCTTTTTTTTTATTCCTTTTCTGGGCTTTCTTTTTTATGTAACTAGTGACCCATCTACACAGAAAAAAAAAACAAGTTTTCATCACCCTGCATGCAATAGAGACAGCAACAGTAAAACAAATGAATGCCTTTAAAATATGTGATGCCTGACCGAGCCTTGTATGTCAACTCTGCAGGGATGTCCCCAAAAGGGTTTCACCTCCCTGTGAAATGGGAGAAAGTATGCAAAATATTCAGAGTTATTTGAATAATACAACTATGTATTCTACACTCTGCATTTGCATCTCCATCTGAAAACATTTTCGCTCGAAATGTTGCATCATTTTGAATTCACAAAGATTGTTACCAGAGGGGCACTTTCACACTAACAAGCTTCAGGTGTCCTGTTCTCAGCGTAAACTGCAGATAGCCCTTTTACATGGATTTTCACCTGCACTGCTCTTCTGAATGTTACCCTTCATACATTTGACTTTTATTCAACCTTATCTTGCACTGCCTGCCTGTTGACGTATTTTGTGTTTTTCTGTCTCTTGATTGTAAACCTCTTCTGCTCTGCAGCTTTTTTTTTTTTTTTGCAAGTTATTAAGACCAGTGAATATTCACTTAATCTACACTGATTTAAAATGCTTCACTGCTAAGCAGAAAGGCAGCCTGTTGTTCATTGTCTCATATCTGACTGATCTCTTTTTCATGCTTTTGCCTTTTTCCCTTCCTCTAATTCTCTTAGATATTTTCAGTTTTTCTGTTGTGTCAAGAATTTTCTGTCATATATATATATATATATATATATATATATATATATATATATACACATACTTTCTACTGCTGTAATTAGGTCCTTGATAACCTCAGATTCCTATACAAGTTTTTATATAATACCTTTATTTGGATGTAGTCAGGCCATGTGAATTTAAATTAACAGTTTGGATGTGATATAGCCACTGGTTAAATTATGTATCTGATTCAGTTTGAAAGGAAGGAGAGCTCAATTCTTTCTTCTTGTTTCTAATATAAAATTGGGTCATCAGTTGATTTTGCTGGTATAAGGCAACATAAAAGGTGTGGAAATCTTGTTTACTACTTCCACAGATACTGTATTTTGCTCAATCGATATATTTTAAAGATGGACCAAACATTGTGTATGCATTACAGCTTTTGGTTTATAGATTCCATAACTCTGAGCTACTCCTGTTTCAACAAAATTGGGAAGAAATCCTATCAATGTTGGTCTTTTTTTCCTTTAGATTTTCCTCCATAGCTTCCATCCTTGGCTGTGTAAACATGCAGAAGCTGGATGTCATTCAGCAGTCTGTACTCCGTTTCTGTCTAAACCAGATATCTATTTTTAAGTATAGATAATCAGCTATTCAGATGCTACCAATGCTGTTTAGCTTTGGTTGTGGGAGTCTCGAAGCAGAAGATCTGGTGTGGTCTTTTGCTTCTTTAGCCCATCTGTTCCAAATTCCCCACTTTGTACATTAAGAGATGTTATTCTGCATATATTGGCTCTAGTGGGTGTATTTACTGTGTTTGATTGTCTTTTTAACTTCTAAAACCACTCTGCCTTTTCTATAAACTTTACACTTTCACTGAAATTTATGTGTTTTAAATTAATTGGGTATCTACTGAAAAAGGGAAAATGTTTGACTTCAAAATCAGCATCAGGTTTTGATGTGATGAACTCAGCTGCAGTTACTATGTCACTAAAGATGGCTAATAAAGTGGCCAGAGTTAAGGTTTTATTTTATTTAATGAATATTTGGTTGAAACTTAAACACTAAGGCTTAATTCAGATAAAGCAAGGTCTGTAGCAACACAATTAAATCAAGTTTGAATCATCAGACTTCATGGATTGGTTCCATTCCCAATTAGAAACAAACAGAAAGGCTTTAGAGTGAAGTGTTTGTTGTAAGTAATTAAATAAAATAATGTTGCAATGTTGACACTGCTGTGACTCCTGGCATCTGCTGCTTTTTACGCCTCGATTTCCTGTAGTTGATTTAGACAGCTAAACTTTCAGTGATGTCAGCGATTTTCACCTCCTCCATCTCCCTCCCTCACTCTCAGACTGACTGCAGCACTTTCGGGAGAAGAGTGTCAGCTGAGGGCCTGAATCTAAAACGTCCACCCTGCCCCTCTCCGCTTTCTCTCTCTAGCTCTTTTGACTCATCTTCCTTGAGCTTTCTCACTTAGACTTGCTTCCTCCTTTCATTTTTGCTGTCTTAAGGGATGTCAGGAAACAAAAAAAAAGTAATCCCTTTGAGGGATCTCATAGCTGTTTTAACTTTGGTTTCTCTTATCGCTCTTTCCCAGAGACTTGTCACCTGGTGGGAGGAAGCTCCCCTCCCTACACTTCATTTGGCAAAGACAAGTGTTGAATTTTGGTAACTTTTTAATCCCAGAGCAACACACATCTCCACTTTCTCCACAGTGAAGCACTCGGCTCTGGAAAAAATAGACGTTTGCTGCCCTTAAACAGATAAAAATAAAGAAATGTTCATGCTTGTTTCTTTTTTACTTTAACACCTATTTTATATATATATATCCTTTAGCTGTCAGAAGCCAGAAAAAAGACGCTGAAAAGTGTGAATTGCACCCTTGAGTACAGGGAGCTAAAGGGCGAAGATCTGCCAACTTCAGAACTAGTCAAGAAAATGAAGCAGGTACATGCATAACTTGACTCATGAAATTTAAAAGCAAGGCTGCAGTCGTGTGGTTAATTTCTTTTTGTGTTCTTGTGCATTTGAAGCTGGAGGTGAATTTGGCGAAGCGTGAGAGTCAGCTGCTGGAAAAAGAACTCCTGGTGGAGCAAGTGACCCAGCTGTCAAAGTCACTGAGGGAGCAGGCGGAGAGCTGCAGGCTCCACAGTCTCTCTGTGGCAAAGAAGGTAGCCGGGATCCACTGGAAGATGTTAATAGATCTCATATAAACAGATTTAAACAAAATTAAAACAAATTGAGACTAAGAACATTTTAAATTCAAAGCAGTCCCAGTTTTCGAGGCGAATTTTAAGAGAATTGCAGCTCGTCTCTGATCTGAGTTTTGCTCTATTAGTATTTTTCATCCCTGTGACCGTCTCTTTCAAAGCATAGACATAAAAGATGGATGTGGTCCACATGACATCCCTTTTTTAGTTTCTGACAGCCACTTTGAAGCTTCAAGTTTATCATTAAGCTGTCATCATCTGAGCCAACATGACTGGAGCGACTGCAGTACCATTCTGTTTTTCGTTTCTTTTTTCTTTTTTTTTCTTTAAAGTATGATTTGTAAGAGAAATGAACCTACAAAAAATGTGAGAAAGTTACTTCTACGTCTTTCTCAACAATTTACTTTTCAATCAAATGATGTTGCAAAAGCAAAGTTTTCTCACAATGCTAGTTTGACTGCTTTCAATGGGATTGTATGTGATAGACCGTACACCTTGGTGCATAATAGTGGATTGGAAATAAAGGTGCATGTTTTAATTGTCTTAAAATGTGCTTGCAATCAATTCTGTTGAAAGGAGAACAATTTATAGTTTTGCAATGACTGGTTCTTTTGGAAAAAGTGTGATGTGTGGAACATTTATTGGATCATGTGAGACCAAAACTTGATGCTGGGAAAGATCCAAGGTAATCCAGCGGGAAAGTCAGGTTACACTTCCAGCAGAATAACAACAAACATACTAGTAGAGCTACAAAGGAAGGATTTATGTTGAAAAATATAAATGTTTATAGTATGGTGGTGTGTCAGCTGGGTTTTAGATCTACTGTGCCGTCCCTTTAAGGGTTAATAGATAAATGCATGGATAGATAGATGGATAATTGGCCGTAATTCAATTGAGAATCCTTAAAATAATTAAAGTGGATATTAACAGATCATCTCTGTCAATCATTTATGAACTTTATTGAAAAAAGATTGGTTAAAAGCATGTCTGTTGAACTGCAAACCTGTTCGTAGCACTTGACTTGTAGCACTAACTTTAATCAAAAGCTAGTTTAATAATGTTGATCCAAAAGGACCTAAATGCAAATAGGAAACGGCTTATTACTATGTGTACTTTTAAAATGCTTCGAAAAGCATGTATCCTTTAATTCCACTCCAGCTGTCCTCTACGTTGTGTGGGTTTGTTGCTTAAAATCCAAATGTTACATATGTGGAGGGGTGTGAATAGTTTTGCAGGGCACTATAAATGCCATGCGTTTACTTTAACAACAGTATAAAGCAAACTGTTTTTATAACCTGTCTCTGCTGGTGTCATGAAGTGCATGAGGAATCTAATGCTTGCCTTCTTCCCTGCATGTGTGCTTTTTTTTTTTCCTTCCCTCTTCCAGCTGAATGAAACCCGCACAAACATGATTAACATCAACCTTTCCTTGATGGCTGCTTCTGCAGTGTTCTCCATGAAGGAGGCGGTTGCTTTGTCTGAGCAGCAACAAATCAAGGAAAAAGTCTTGCAGGTCAGCTGAGATCCTGGTCACTCACATGGTGCACATTAGGCCTAAGTCTGCAAGTTAGTACCACAGTCTAACGGCATCCTTTTAGAGCCTTGTCATCACTTTATCTATGCAGATTATTTTCATAGGAAAACTAATTTAGAAGGTGAACATGGTATAAAAAGAAATCCAAAGCAGTTGTCAAAATGTAACACTGATGGTGAAAAAATAACTGCGGGAGCAGAGAAATGAGTGGATGCATTAAAAAGTGCAAGCAGTGAGGAATCTGTATTAATATTTAACAACTGCCCTGCAGCCAGATGTCAGTGGTATCTCTGCGATTTAATTGTGTAGTAATTGAAGAGAAGGTGACAATTAGTTTCTTCAAATTCATCCATATGTCACTGAAAAGAAAAAGAAATGCAGACATTGGTAACTTATCTAAAAGTTGTATCCTTAGTGACCCTTGTAACCATGACAACCAAGAATTTGAAAAACAAATTTAAGGAGAAATTGTCTTTGCTTCTTCCCATATTGGGAGTCAACAGACTTTCTCTAACCATAAGTTATAGGTAGGTTCAGGGTTGCTGCTTTCCTGTCACCATTTGAACTAATCTGTATGAGATCCTCAGACATCAGAAGGGTTATTGTCCAAATTTACATTAATCACAGGAATTAAATTAAAAATGAAAACTTAAACCTGCCCATATTGCAACAACAGCCATGGCATGTTTGAAGCCTTTTTCTTACTCCTTCTGATTCTTGAAAGTTATCCCTATTCCACCATAGATCCAGTTACTGGCATGTGATTGACTGATATAATATTTCCGACAAGCTGCTTCTGCAGATTATCACAGATAAGATACTGTTAAAGTCTCTTGTGTAATGCATCTGTTATGCTGTAGAATACATTTGTATGGTTTAATGGATATGTAATATCTCAATGTTGATTTTTAATCATATTTTTCTTACCTCTGTTTCCTAAAGTCAATGTTGACCTTTTGGTCATGTCATTATTTTTTCACCTCCTCCATCTCGCTTTCTAACTTGCTGCCAGACTAAAGCACTTTGAGGTTAAAAGTTTCATCTGGGAGCGTCATTCTAAACAGTCCAGTCTTCATTTGGCAGGTTTTTTTTATTTATTTTGGACTCATTTTCCAAGAGATTTCATCAGAATTTCTTGACAATCTTGGGAAATGTGTAGAAAAGATTGAAATCTGCCAATGTTTCCAGCTCCTGATAAGACTGTAGGAAAATAAATTTGCCTTGCAACAAACGTTTTACACACCCTTTTAATTTATTCTTTAGCACATATTCATAATAATGCTAAACTAATGGGTATTTGTCTCATTTTTATTTGCTTATATTTGTAATTACTGACATTCCATTTAAAAAAAATGTGTTTTCAAGAACTGAAAAGGAAAAAAATAAATAACAGTCTTTAAATGTATGGATTTTTGACATTATTATTATATATATTTTTTTTTTTACTGATAGACACTTCTCCTTCCTTTTCTGCTCTGTTAAAGGCATGTCAAGATGGTAAATTCTTAATCCCTTTGAGGGATCTCAAGGCTTTTTGAAATTTGGTTTCTCTTATCGCTCTTTCCCAGAGACTATTCACCTAGTAGGAAGGGGCTTCCATCCGCACACCACATTCAGCAAAAAAGGTGTTGAGTTTTGTTATCACTTTAATCCCAGGAAATAAGTATCTTCAATTTCTGCAGGGTGAAGCACTGAGCTGATGGAGAAACTAGACTTTTACTGCCCTTAAAGAGCAATAAACATAAAAATTTTAACTCCTGTGTCTTTTTGCCTCTAACACCTACTGTATTTTCTGCATCCTTTAGTTGTCAGAAGCCAGAAAATGGATGCTGAAAAATGAGAATTGCACCCTTGAATTCAGGGAGTCAAAGGTTGAGAACCTGCTAACTTCAGAACTGGAGGAGAAAATGGACGAGGTACATGCAAATTTTTTTATTTATAACGTTACTTATGAACTTTAAAAGCAAGATTGCAATCGGGCAGCTAATTTGCTTCTGTGTTCGGAAGCTGGAGGTGAATGTGGCGGAGCGTGAGAGTCAGCTGCTGGAAAAAGGACTCCTGGTGGAGCAGGTGACCCAGCTGTCAGAGCCACCAGGGGAGCAGGCGGAGAGCTGCAGGCTCCCCAGTCTCTCTGTGGCAAAGAAAGTAAACAGATTTTAATGGAACTCTTTTAAACAGTTTATTTTAAATTTCTAGAGTGCCATAGAATGGTCTGCAGTCATAATTACAGGGCGATTTTTAGGAGAATTGCTGCTCATCTCTGATCTGTCTTTTGGCCTTTCAGTATTTTTCATTCCTGTCACTGACTCCTCAAAAGCATTCACATAAAAAATGCATGTGGGCTGCATAGAATCCTTTTTTTTTTTTTTACTTTTTGACAGCCACTTTTAAGCTTCAAGTTTAATATGAAGTTATCATCCAAGCCAACATGAGTGAGGTAGCACTCAGTAGCACACATGTTTTTTTTTTTTTGTTTTTTTTTACATGTATAATTTGGAGGAACCTACAGATAATGTGAGTGATGAAGTAAAAATCTGAGCACTGCTGCCTTGCAGAAAGAAGGTTCCGGGTTGGATTCCCGGCCCGGGGTCTTTCTGCATGGAGTTTGCATGTTCTCTCTGAGCATGCATGGGTTCTCTCCAAGTACCCCGACTTCCTCCCATAGTCCAAAAACATGACTGTTAATTGGGTTAATTGGTTTCTCTTAATTCTCCTTATGTGTGTGAATAGTTGTTTGTCTCTGTGTTGCTCTGCGATTGCCTGGTGACTTGTCAAGGGTGTACCCCGTCTCTTGCCCTTAGACAGCTTGAGATCAGCTTGGCACCAGCCACCTCACTACCCCACTTGGAATAAGCGTGACAAAAAATGGATGGATGGGATGGAAATGGAATTTGCAAAATTAGCAAAACTTTATTGGAAGTCTTGTGGGAAAGTATAGTGGAAGATTATGGACTTAGTGCATGTATGGAGAAAATTGGAAAGATATAAATGTAGAGGGAGAAGCCAAAGGCAGCTTGGTTTCACCCTTTTGTAGAGTTTTGTTATATTACAACCTCAAACTTTATGATATAAGGGATTTTATGTGATGAGCAATGCAACTCAATGCTTAATTCCTTTTATTTTGAAACTCTCAAATTAAATCCCGTCCAATCCATTGCCTTGGATGTAACATAACTAATTAATAAGGGAGTTGAAGTTTTGCAATTGTATGATTTTTATCTCAGCTTACATGCAGCTCTTATTTTAAAGCCATAGAGGTGTGTTATAGAACATTATTGATCACATCATTTGGACAAAGGGCCAAAGCTGATCTTGACAGTAATATAATCAATCCTAAACTTTTTTTTTTAAAATAAAATGTCCCTTTTATCATTCCAACATGGAAAAAGGAAGCTGCAGAGAACCACAGCCTAAGTGGGAGAATATTTTTATAGCGCAGCTATCAGTTGTGCACTCAAAACATTTTCTGTTTTAACAGAATGACAAGACAAAAATTAAAATTGCATTCCCTACTAAAATTGAGAAAGAAAATGTAGCAATTTAATCCAATCGTATGAGACCAAAATCCTAAGGCATAAAATAAACAGATTTCACTCACAGATTCCAACAACAAACACTGTAACGGAAGAGTTGTGCTGCAGGGCGTCTTCGGGACAGGGATACAAATAAAAACATGGAAATGCTAGAGAAAATCCAATGGAGACTTGGGTTGTTTATTTATAAATGCTCCCTATTCAATTTAAGGGAGCTTTTTTCTCTTTGACCTAAGGTAAAATATTTGCAGGGCACTGCAATTATCTTCCTTTCCAATCTGACCAGAATGACAAATTATTTTGATGTCTTTCAATGTCAGATTATCATGTGCATATGACATCTAGCAGTTTGTCTGATAGCTGAGAGTGCTTTTATTTTTTCATTGGACTTGAGTCTCAATGAGAATCTCTTAACAAGGATGAATTATTTTTTTTCCTGCTTGACCCTGCAGCTGAAAGCAGGTGGCCGCTTTGTTCAAACAGTAAAGGTCAAAGAGAGGAGTCTGCAGGTCGGATGAGGTCCCAGTTGCTTACATGCTCCACATTCTGCTCATGTGTACAGATGTGCAACCTAAACATTCCTGTGCTTCCATTATCTCTAGCTTTTTTTACATAATGACCATTTAAATTAATATGATGCCTGTCATTAAAAGATTCATTTGTAATCCTGCAAGCCATATATTTAGGTTTCATGTTCCAAATATCACTTCAGCATGTTCACACTATTAGTTCATTCTTTTATAGAAACATCGTATGTTGACTTCAGGTTAATACATTTTAGGAGAAGGTAAAAGAACATTCAAATCATTGCCCTAGAATGAAACGGAGAAATTCAAGCAGTGTTTGCTTTCTGCCCTTATAAATATTTCAGCAAGTAAAAATTTGTGGATTCCCTACATGCGCTGTAAATATTTTAAAAGATTTGTGTTAATACCCCGCAGAATTGCTCAGGCTGATGCATGCCTGCAGCACACCGCTTGAACCCTGAGGTAAAAGATGGAGAGCTGTGAAGTTACCCACATTCTGATACTGAGGCAGCCATCTGTTTATGGCTTTAGCCAAAAGCTGAATCGAGCCTGAAAGCAAAGCAAAGTCAATGCTTCTCCCCCTGCTCTTTTTTTTGTTGTTTTTTCCAGATGGACAAGTGCCAGTGGGAGGCTGGTCAGGAAATGCCACCATATCTCGACATAGAGGAGGGGTATAGGAGGATGCTGAGAGACAAAAAGAGGAGGCAGAGGGAAAAGGAAGAAAAGAAGGTAAACAATCACCTTTGGAAATTCAAAGGCACACTGCAAGGCAAGAAAGAGCAGGCTTTTTTTTCACATGCAGTGTAGGGTATCTATTGGGATTCTGCTGAGATGGGAAGTTATGGTATATTTCAATAAAAATGAATGCCACCAGCAGAAAACCAGAGAGCTAAAAGAAGGGGTACATATAAAAGGATCACATGCGTATCAAAGCTGTCCAGCTGCCTCCTGCTTCCTGCTGCTAGTCAAAAACAACCCCCCCACCCCTTCCAAAAGAATACAAATTTATTACCAGCATAAGGCGAAAAATTTAGAATGATATAAAACTTGTTTGGATCATTTCCATGCGTTTTACAGCTTTGCTTTGTTAAAGCACCTGTTCAGTGACATTTAACAGCAGTTTATTTGCCTGCTGTTGTGGGCTGGAAAATCAAAGGAAGTGACACAAGAAAAGGACAATCGAAGTGGATTTCTTCCTCTTGCTCAGCTGGGATCCAACATAGACAGTAATCCATCACCTGCATTGGATTTGTCTGCACTTTCTCCGCTATGTGGACCTTTCTACTGGCATCATTAAAGTCGGAAGCAACTTTTTCTGCCACAATTAAAATAAACTGAAGAACTATATCTTCTTCTATTTTTCTATAATAAACACATCAGATTTTTATCATTAAATAGGATTGATTTGGGAGCAGCTCCATGTTAATGTTTCATATACAGTATGAACTGTTGGCAGTTGGAAATTAATGAAGTGATTCCCAGGCACATATTCAGTGCACACACAAAACATTTGGTGAGCAGAATCTAGAAAGTTTGTAAAAAAAAAAAAAACAAATACATTTTTATTTCCCATTTCAATTATTCACCATACTTTCTTTAAATTTAGGGCTTTTTCTCTCACCTTTAGTGAGTGCCCAGGATCTGTTTCTGGATCAAAAGCTTCAACCCAATCAACTCCTGGGGTTTGTAGATGTTACTGCTGTTATTGGTCTGAGCTTGGGAAACTGATTACTATTAAAGGAAGAGAATCGCCTGTCCCATTGGGGTGTTGAGAACCATCTAGAGCTTAACCAGCCCAAAACAGTGGAGATCACCTTCCCATACAAACTCCTCTAACCAACCTTAATATGTTAAAACTTTCAATCTGTCTGGCTTCATGGACCCACTTTTTATGGAGCTGTGATTGCTCCATAAAAAGGTGGTAGACACGTTACAGATTGTAATTCCTGTGGCAGCTCATGGACGACCACATTTCACAGGAGCTGCTGTTCAGTTTCTATACTCTCTTTATTCAGGCAGCCCAGTGTTTGTGCATCACTTTCTCATTTGTTTCGTCCACCAAACAGGAAATGTCAAAACTGCAACAAATAATATGATGTGAGGATCAAATTCTGGAGAAAGGATCAACAGGCCTGACCTTCCCACCGCCGCCTTGTTTAGGTCTAAATTCACAAAATTGAAGCTAAAGTCTCTGCAGATCTCTCAAATCCTGCACACAGAGTGTTAAAGCTATTACCTTAAGGACAGTAAAAGCTAAATCTAAATCCCTTGTGTGTACAAATGCACTATTTAAAGATCCTTTAGATGTCTGCATTTAACTGGCTCAGTCAGCAGGTAATCATTTAAAAATGTTTGCTGTGTATGTTGCAGTGCTTGGTTGTCTCGGTTTTCTAGCTGATTTATCACAACTTATCTTGTTGCCATCTATATTTGTAAAGGAAAATTCTTATAATCTATTTGAATAAAGAGTAACTACTTCCTAAATCTCTAAATTCTGATAACCACAGCCAAATATCTACTGCATCAGGCCAGAGGTTTCCCTCTTACTGGCAGTTTTTAGTTGGAGTGCTAATAAACAGTTACAGGTCCTACACAGTTTGGTCCAGATGTGTCTACATCGGTTGCAGACCAGACCAAAGAGCCAGGAGCACCGTAAATTATTTGTTTCTGCTAGTTGAATTTACCAATTAATCCAGCTGGCTTGTCTTGCAGTAAATCTCATTTGAATAAGTTTTCTGGAGAGAGAAGCTGTTCAGGTTGCTGGCCAAGAACGTCTTTGGCTGCTTCCTCTAAAACTTCCCTGTTATCTGTAACTGTAATCAGCCTCATTATTTTCAGCTCAAGCACTCAGCTGTTTGTGAAGATTCATTAAAAAATTGACTTTTTTTGCTTTTTTTTTTTTTTCTTTTTTCATTTCCTTGATTATGTTTCATGAAAGTTTTGATTTAGATATTTAATTCATGGTCATGCAATCTTAAATTAAATATTAAGTCTCTCTCTGGGGTGTGGCTTTTTCTGTGTATACAGCTTGCTGAAGAAAGTAAGTGGAGATTGCTGCCAAATGGAGTTTACACCACGGCAGAAGCCAGACCCAACGCGTACATTCCTGAGAACGACCTGCTCGGTCTGCCCAAACCCTTCGGACGCTTTCCACCCATCAAACCCTGCCCAAAGGGGGCCTATATGAGGCATTACCGCAATCCAACAATCAGACCCTGGGAGATTTAGAAGGCATCTCTACTCGTATGCTGGAAAAGAAATAAAAATCTGCAATGTTTAAATCACTTTCTGAATCTGGTTACAGTTGCTTTGTTTTCATTTATTTACTAGCAGTATTTAATCTTTACTTACAGCGCTGTCAGTGACAGGATGACAAAGAGTTCAGGGGAAACATGAGTGTGCTGTTACATAATGATCCCCAGTATGATTTCATAATCACTGCACTGCCTAGCAACACGTCAGTGCCGCTCAGACCTCCTTTCCCTATCAGATCAAATCTATTTCTTAGAGTATCCTTCCACATACTTCATTTTTGTTGTTTCCCCCTTCAGGGTAGTAATTCTGAAAATATTGCAATGGGTTTAAGCTTTGCACTAGAATCAGGATAGCCCTGCATAACGCTTAAATATGATCAATCTAGAGAGGAGGGGGAGGCAATGAAAGAGCATGAAGGATGATAAAGAGAGGAGAATTTAAATAAAGGGGATGAAGCATCTGGGAAGGCAGCAGAGGAGATTCAAAGTTTAAAAAAAGAGGATGAAAAGGAAGGCTGTAAATTGTGAGGTTCAAAGTTGGACACTTTTCAGCAGAAATATTAAGTATCTGACAAATTTCTGGTAAAGCCAGCAATTCCACAAATTAATGAGTGGAGGTCTTTGGTAGCTGATGAAAGTTAATTGAGTGTGTGGAAAGAAAAGCAGGAAACGCCTGAAACAGCTGGGGTGCAGCACGCTAACCCTGACTAGTGCTGCTCGCAGCATGAGTCAACTTCCTAAGAAAAAACTCGGGAGACAAGATGTGTGTGCGTGATCATCCATTGAAGACTCATGCTGGAAGCTGTCAGATTAACTTGGCCCCAGACTGTTAGGCTGCTACATAACACAGAACACATAACAGAGTGTGGGGGAGGCCATTAGGTGTGTGTGGGGGGGGGGGGGAACTCGTGTTTACAGAAAGTAAAAAAAATATCCAGAAGATGTATGGGTTTAATTTACAATGTCATACATGTGTGTAGAAAAGCTCTGTCTTAACCTTTCAAACATTTCTTATCATGTAAAATATTTTCATACTTCAGTGGAAGTCTGCCCTCACTTTTAATCTTTACCAGCTTCAGCCCTTCTGGGAAGACGTTCCACGAGGTTGAGGTGTGTGTTTATGGGAATTGCTACCAATCTTTTAAAGACATCATTTTTTTCTCTTTTGGGTAAAGTCGAGGAGTCTTTGCAGGCCAGTGAAGTTATTATCCTCACTTATTCATGTCTTTGTTGACTTCTGTGTTTCCACTAATGTGTGTTCAGGACCCTTATCCTTTTGGAACAATAAATTGTCATACATTTAAGATTCTAGGTTTAACTTTTTAGGGAATCCCTCCAGTTTGTGAAACACACAAACAATGGCAGCACAATCGAACACAACTGTTTTTCTTCATCCCTTTTCGCTTAACCAGGAGACTAGTTCCTGTCAGTGTTAAGGAACTGGAAATGCGGATGACTCAAACTAACCAGGGTAGGGGATTTTATTTTATGGACCTGGATTATCCACTTCTGCTTAGCACAATGCTGGAACCCCCAAGCTTGATAGTTGTATGCGTCAGCCTATTTTACTTCTGTTTGTTTCTATTTAATGTCATTTTTACTTCACTTTATTCAATGATCATATTTCCTGTCACTGAGCCCAAATATATATATATATATTTCTGTTTGTCTTCCTATAAAGCTTTTCTGGAGGAGGCATTAATCAGTCGTCTACAAAGTCCAATCGGGTTTGAAGGTGTCTGCTCTTGTTTGGTGCCATCTGACTAATTTATGGAAAACTCAATTAACTGACATTACAGTTCAGCATCTTCCAATTTATAGCCATTTCCTGTCTATTCAGGTTGACAGTTTGGATCAGATTTAGAGATAATTCTGTGTTTTAACAGGGCAATGACTCACAAATGGCTTTAGGATGGATAGTTAGGCTTTTACAATCCAATTGAATGGTTGTAGACTATTCTTTGAAGCCAGTTCCAAGTGAAGGGATTCAAATGTACCTCTTCTGCCTAGAAAAGAGGTCAGTTACCTGCAATGGGCCAGATGGGTGTTGTTGGCTATAGAAAGAAAAGGTTAAAGGTAACGATCTTTCATTTCTGGGTGGATCATCAAAATAAGTGGTCCTCCTAATTGTTAGTCATTCTGGTGATATGTTTAGGTAAGGCCGTCCTACATGCTCGTCCCCATCTTTTTTTGTGCATGCACACTTTTCAGGCGTATATATGTGTTGGGCTACGGTTTCAGTCAGTCATTGAAGCTCACCTTTTTCACCGAGGTTCTTTGAAAACGGCCGAGGATTGTAAGCGAAAAAGTATCTACGAAGTATATACGAAGAAAAAAGGCATACTTTGCACGGAGAGCTCTCCTTGCAAAGCATTATGGGATTTGCTATCACAGCGGCCCGTTGTCGCTACACGACAGCAGTGACTTATAACAAAGATGGCACAGACACTGCACATTTGAGGAGGAGATGTGGGACCAACTGGGAGCAAAAAGTTGTGATAATCTGTACGAACAGACAGCTAACTTCATTATAAAGTCCATTATATAGTCTTCGCTCTCTATAGTGATTGAGGGATCTAGGGGTTTGGGCGGATTTTCAGGCACAGTAAGCTTGTATGACCTATAATAACAGCAACTTTTAAACAGAGCATGCATAAGGAGAAATGGGCATGCTATCCCCCCTTTTTCCTCCAAGCTCGGGTATGGCCTGGGAGTTTGAGGGTTCTGCACAGTATCTGTGCTGTTCCTAGAACTGCACTCTTCTGGAACGAGATGTCTGATGTATTTCCTGGGAGCTGCTGTAACCACTCTTAAAGTTTGGCGGTCACTGCCCCGAGTGCCCCAATGGCCACGGTTAACACTGATGCCTTGACCTTCCAGGCTTTCTCCAGCTCTTCTCTGAGCCCCTAGTATTTCTCTTTCAAGTTCCTTTTTCCTGAAGTTGCAGTCACTTGGTGTTGCTATGTCAACCACAATGACTTTCCTTTGCTTTTTGTCTACCACCACAATGTCCGTTTGGTTTGCCATTTTATATATATATATATATATATATATATATATATATATATATATATATATATATATATATATATTGTAACCTCATAGGATTTCAGAAAACAAACAACTTCAACAGTTCTTGCTTTTAAAATAAAAAATAAAAATTAACTTTTATTTATCCCTGGAAAAATATGGCTTCCATTATTCATTCAAAGTCAAACATTAATGGCATCCTTGGCCATGGTAGCTGTATATAAAACATTATCACTATAAAATATTTTTTCTTTTGTTTCACAATTCTCAAAAAAAAAAAAAAAACAATCAACAGGAACCAAAGAAATATTATCTTTTTCTCTGGAGAAAAAAAGATATCTTTTAAATGTCTAATTTACACTTTAGTTTACTAAGCTTAAAAAGTCTTAAAATAAAACCCTGATTAGGAAATCCCTTATTTCAAGAAACTGGCGAGTAATCAAAGCTCAAGTGCTTAAACAAGATTGGAAACACACTACCCAAAAATACAACAAAACAAGCATTTACAGTTACAGCTCCCTCATGACTGAGTTCATTACATGAACCAGATGCTGCTGGCTCACAATTAACCCTGCTCTAATTTAGGCACAGTTACCTTGTGCAACTCTGAATCTCTGCTTTTCATGTTTACACATTCTGCCTGCAAGACTCCTGTACAAATCGGTGTCGAAATCAAGATTTAATGCACAGCAGACCGTATCGGGCCTGTCTGTCTGTAAAGCCTTTTTCGGCAGGTAATCAAGCTGATGGGCTGCAGGAGCATTACAGGAAAAACAGGAGGTGGGGGCAAAAAGCATGCTTGATTTATAAATACTCTAAGCAATATTTCCAACTGTCCCATTCATAAATTGCTGGACAGTTTGAAGAGGAAATGTAGCAGCTAGATGTACCAACTTCATATGAAAATCTGTCTAAGATTTTTGACTTTTAAGGTTCTTTTTCTTCCCTTTTAAAGTTATGTTTCATATACCTAACTGTACAAGTGAATCTCAATGAAGGAGAATACAATTAAAGTTAAAAAAACAATATTGTGGATTTGATTGAAATTGTTTTAATTTAAATTATCACATTCTAATCAATTCTAATAAAACAAAAAACTCACATTTTATATAGATTCATCTACCGTATTTTCTGGATTATAAATCGCTCCGGATTACATGTCGCAACAATCAAAATGCATAGGTCGCATTTTAGGGGGAAATTTATTTGATTAAATCCAACACCCAGAACAGACATGTCATTTTGAAAGGGAATTTAAAATAAAAATAGAATAGAGGCAACAACCGGCTTAATAATTGTACAGTAAGCTAACTTTATCGTCTGTGTCCCTTTTAAACAACTCCACCAACTCCAAATTTTCTTTTTGCGGCTCGATTACCGTTTTTGGCCGCATATTTTTCTACTTGCAGCTTGTAATTTGCAGGATAGGATTTTCTTTTAAGTGCCATTTTTGTTAAGCCTTTCTCAGTTGTTTTCATAAGTTAACGGCAATGTTGAAATTATCAAAACATGCCTAGAGCGCCCTCTTGCGTTTTGGTGTGAAAATAATGTTAAATTATATAATAATGTTTTAATAATTTCACGAATAACTCCCTCAAGAGTATAAGTCGCACCCCAGTCCAAACTATGAAAAAAACTGTGACTTATAATCCGGAAAATACGGTACAATAAAGCTCAATTGATTTCTGTTATTCTTAATTATGTCAGCAGTTGGAGTTTGATGTCCTCTAGAGTATATAACACTTGACTGTGGACATTATAAACCATCTTTTATTAATAAAATGGCTAATTTGTTTTAAAACTGCCTTCAAAAAAAGGGTATTAAAGTCCCCTTTGCACATTTTTTTCTGTATTTTTTTCCTTCCACTTAATTTTCCATTAATATGCTTGAAGACAACGAGCTTCTTTTTGGAATACCCTTCTTGTGGACATGTCAGTGACTGCTAACATGACCTTTGTCCAGAAAACAGTCTTTCCAGTGATCCTGTAGGCCAGGTGTTTGGTGTTGGAGGAAAATTTTAGCCTGCAGATTTTATAAAGCTCACTTTATAAAAAAAAAAACAGAACCCGTATTTCACACACTGTGAGCCATACTCATTAAAATTAATTGAAATAAATGGTTGAAATGTCAGTGTGTATGTGTAATCAATCTATATAATGAGTTTTACTTTTTAAAGGGAATTACTGAAATAAATTATGTTTGCAGTGATATTCTAAATTATTGAGATGCATCTTCATTTGCTAGTTTCAAATTTTTTTTTTCCTGAAAAGCACAACGATTCTTCCTAAAATCCCTTTTCCCATAATAATTTTTCATCAAACCATGAGAACCTGTTTACGACTTCCCCACTCGACTCTCATTTTCCAACATCAATCCATTTCATGCCTTCAAGGCCCAGTTAGACATTTACTCTCCCTTAAACTGATTTTTCTCTTCATCTATTTTTCTCTCTCTCCACCCGCCTCTCGTCCTTCATCGCCCTTCCAGCAGCTTCATTTTTCCTGGAAGCCCAGCTGGATCAGCGTCTGCATCAGAGCAGAGTCCTCCACAAACCTGGCGTCCACATTTTCATTCTCCTCGAAAGGGTTCAGAGCTGTTCAAGAAAAGAACACCTTAACTTCCTGCTCCTCTGTTTTGAAAAATGCTTTAAAGACCTTTCCGGCAGGATATACAGGTATACTTTACCTTGTGACTCGATATCTGAGAGCATTTTAGCCAGATAGGTTAGAGGCAGAAACTCTGGTTTGAAGCCAGGTTTGTCTCTCCAAGTGAATGCAAATCCCTGAGGGGGAGAAATATTTTATAAAAGTAAAATATATCTGTTTTGTAAGGTACACATTAAGACTTCTCTATAGCAACACCTGAGAGAAGTCATAATAACTCATCTTACAGATAAAGCTGGCTGAAAGTTTAGTCTTTAGAAGCTATATACCCCTGATATATCAGTATTATTTATTTTCTAGGTTTCTTTACTGCAGGAAATATATGCAGCCTCTGTTGGAAACTCTACTGTTACCTTATTCTTGTTGTGTTTCTCCAGCAGCATCTTGACATAATCTCTTGAGATTGAGGCTGAGCTGACAGGATGATCCCACATATGGTATATCCTCTGCTCCATAGGCTACACACACAGACAAAAAAAATACTTTACATTTTAGGCATGTAGCTCATACTTTCACCAGTAATAGGGAGTGAAAAAAAGATTTCCCCAAGGCTGTGAACAGCTGTCCCTTTCTATTTGAGCAAATGGAAGGCAACAGTGTTATCGAAGGGGGGACTGCTAATGAGGGGTCTTGGGGAAATTGTTCTATTTTTGGAGACACCAAAAAAGCACAACAGTCATAAATCAAACAGACAAAAAAGGGAGGATACAGTACGGTGACATGCTTATTTTTTTCTTTTCAAAATGCAAGAAAAGATTATGGTTAAAAAGCTGCTCAATCACATCAAATGGATTAGTCTTGGCATTTTACCTCATTGTGTTGTTTTGGTCCCAGATTTGACATTTTTAGTAGCTCTCAGCATTTCATGTCATCGTAAAATGTGTATAAATGTAGCATGACAAAATCATTCACTCGGTTGCATTGTTTACATTTAAAGCATTTGTGTTAAAAATTGACCTTTTCTATTAATGAGCTTTAGATTGTAACTGGTCTTAATTAGCTTAAGAAAACCTTTTTATTAGGATGTGCTCTAAGGTATTAAAGGGATTTTGCTGGTTTACACATGAGTAAACAAATCCTTTTTAGAGATATAATTACTATTGCAAGACAAAATTGAAACTCTTAGTTCAACAGGTTTCTTGCTTGTCATTGACTTCATATTTCAATGTTTGCATTTTATTCTTTTATTTTGATTGTTCATTTTTATCTTCTAAGAAACTGAGCACCTACGTCTTGATCCTTAAATATTTAACATAAGGTATACTTAATGAATAATGCAACGTTTTTCCTTTCCTTTTTTATTTCTTTTTGCACATGCATTAGGTGGGCTACCATTGAGCTAAAAAGATTACTGCACAAATTTTAAGAGGTAAAAATTCCATTGAAATGAAAGGATCTTGTATGATACTTGCAGACGAAGAATTGTCGTAAAAGGAAGATGAGGTTCTAAGTCATGATGTTGGAGCTAATTATAAGAATAATTATTTAATTAATAACTATGGTTATACTAGTTTATACTTTTAGAGCATTTATTATAGGCCGACTATCTCAAAGTGCTACAAACAAAAGTCAAAATAAATAATTATGCCAAAAAAACTTCAAAGTCAAATATAAAAAAAATAAATCTTAAAGCTACAGTGTGTAACTTTTAGCGACATCTAGCGGTCAGACTGCAAACTGCAGCAACATGAACATCTCCCCCCCCACCGCTTCTCCCCCCCCAACAGTACGGCGAGCGTTACGGGACAAAATGTCTTCCACGACGTCCGCATCACCTACCTTCTCAAGTGATGAGG
>NW_015150871.1:202474-247347 GCF_000732505.1 Cyprinodon variegatus | reverse complement strand
AACGAATTCTAAGGCAACGCAAATATTAAGGTTAAGAGGCTGAGCTCGTAGATGATGATAAATAACATAGTTATGTATAATATATTACATTTCTGACTGTATATCCCTGTAATTATTACACACTGTAGCTTTAAAACATGAGGAGAAAGTTCCATAATTTATTTTGTTTTGCTGTAATTGTATAAAGATGAATTTCAGCCAGCCTGTAGACAATTTGCTTGAATTTTATTCTATTGTTAATCCAAATATTTTTACATGCTCTCCGAATATCTCTCCATTATCTGTCCTTGTACCATTGTTTCCTCGTTGATCACTATGGCCACAGAGATTTTTTTTATGTAACTTTTGCGCCTGACATTCAGAAGTGCCGAAAAAAATCACAAACTCTGCAGCTGTAGTTGAGCTTCAGATCTGGAAAATGGCTTTATAGGTGGTATATGTTTGCATTTGCATATGCTCCACCCTTGAGGAAGGCACACAGAAAAAAGTTTGCATGCATTCATGGCTGTTCAAATACAAATCACTTTGTCTTTTTTACAGCGCTTTGAAGCCACACAAACCCTCTAAAGCTCAGGCCCTAAGTGTTAATACTTAGTCTTTTCCTATTGGAAGTTTTTTTGTAGTACCTTTTTAGTACTATCTGTAGTGGTTGGGTAATTGAAATATAAAACTTGCTGACTTTGTGCATCAGTCCACACAAAAACTCCTCTCCTTTACACTGCTGAAAACCAAAACAGCACCACCCCCTTAAAACCCCAGAACCTTTTCACCACATCTTCCTGTTTAGAAACACCAAATAAATTTCACCTGACTTTAAATGCCATTTTTTACTTAAAAAACAAACATATATATAAAAAAAAAACTTAATGCGAAAGAATTGGTGACGGTTTCACTTGCTCTTAGGATGTGCGGTTTGATTGACAGCAAAGGCAGCAGCAAATATAAAAGCTTTCACCAGTGTCCTTGAAGTTACTGGGTGTACTCCACATTTTAGTGAAAGTCTCTAAAAGCAAATCCAAACAAGGATTCATCATCTGAGCTTGTTCCAAGAGGTAGAAAAATGGGATAAAAATGTTGTCCTGCACAAACAGGTGATAATAATCTCAGTAGCAAAATATTGAGCAGCTCCACAACAAAAGGCTGTGTCCACTCCAACCTGACTATGAATGCAAATGCGTTCAGAGTGCATCTACAACCTTTTGTTTCAACTACCACACTAATGCCATTAATTTCATGCCACACGGGGGAAATACCTCACATGGCCTATGTGAAAAATCTAAAGCACCTCTACCTGAAGGCTCCAATTTTTTGTCTTTTCTAAGACTTTTCATGCCACTATTTATATTTAAGCAGTTCCAAAGAATCAACTGTGGTTAAAAACATTTGTATTAAATAGTTTAAGAGTGAGATATAAAGTAAGGAAAAAAATATCCCCCTTTCTTTCTCTTGCCAACCAAACTCACCCTGCAGAAGTCTAGCAGACAGGAAGGGGACCAGAGATGCAAAACAATCAACATTCCTCTGATCACGTTGGGGATGAAACACACACGCGCAAGCACACATGGAAGTTACATAAGAAGCTGAATACCTAGAGCTACCTCTAAATATACTCCTTTCTAAACAAATCAAAATTTGGCCAAGCAGCAATACCTCTGGTAGTCTCTTAAGGATGCTGAACTTCAGTCGCTCATTGGCTTCACTGTTGTCCAAATCTGAAAAAAAAAAAGATGACAATTTTGTAAAGTATTGAATTAGCATGCAACATCTCATTGAGATGCATAATCTTAGGAGGAAAGGAGAGAAACAAAAAATTAAACCCCAAATGGAATACAACACAACTTAATACCAGTACAAGGTAGAATTCTTCAAAAATCCAAGTTTGTTTTGAGGGCAGTTTTTAGACAATATTAAAGGCTTTGGAAGCTATCAAGTGTCAAACATACCCCCATATGCAAGAGCAAGAAAGAAAAAGGCTGTTTCCAGAGCAATGCAGTATAAGAGAGCCACCATGCCAATCTGTCTCCAGTTTTTTTTTTTTTTTTACCAGAAGAAAGAAGTCATGCTTGTAAATAATACAACTAAATTCTGTCACAATTTAAACTCCTATGGGATAGGGACAGAAAAAAGGGCTCTTCAAACAAATCTCACTGATGATCTAATTTGGATTTTGCTGGTTTTCTATGCTAACAAAAGCAAAAATGAACCAAATTGTGCCAGTACTGCATTTCTAATGAAACCTGTAGCTACATACGTTTCTAGGTCAGAGGTATGATGTTGGTGTCCAGGTACACATCTAATAACTGCATTCCAGATGTTACAATATAATATATGAATCCTTATAGTACAGTCGATCACCTCTCTTAAAGGTATAGTGGAGGATGTTCTTTTTTGGGTTCGATCATCAAAATAAGTGGTCCTCCTAATTGTCAATCATTCTAGTGATATGTTTACATAAGGCTGCCATACGTGCTCGTCCCCATTTTAAATTACGGGTGATGAATCTGACATAGTGGAAAAATTGCAAATCTTTTGCAAAGTAAGCTTGTATAAGCCATGCAAACAGCAAGTTCTTAAAGAGCTTGCACGAGGAGTAATAGGCTCATGCATGCTCTCGCATGCTTTTAATAGGTGTTCCCTCTCGGGAGCGGGTACAGGGTTGTGCATGTGCATTTTATTTAAGTTGAGAGGGTGGGTCTTTTTTTTTTTTAATCATGAAAATCCTCCACAAAAGTAATAAATCAATTTCCCAGTTTTCTCCACAGCTTGTTATGGGAAAAATGTTGCTACTTTAAACATGGCATGAGCATATGAATTCCTTTTTATTGCTGGTGCCTTCTGTCCAGACTAATTTAGAAAGCAATAACAAAATAGGGGGCTAATATAAATCCTTGAGGAACACCCATACATGTGTGTGGTGCTGATGTATTTCCTGCTGTTGTGAATATGTTCTCAGATAAATATTTAAAGACATCAATTTATCTGAGGGGAAGCCAGCACTGCCTGTCTCTGGCTGTGATTAAATGTTTAAGAAACAGCAGTAACTTTTTCACATATCCCCCAACTGCAGACAACTCTGGCATGAGGGCACTATTAATGACTTTTTCTTCTGCATTTCTCTCTAAAATAATTCTTCTAAAGACTTGCATTACAAAAAATGCATCAGAAAAATCATTTAAATACCAATTCGACTGCTTATCTTCAGCATGTTGGCAACTGCATCTTTTATCTCATCTTGTAAATTATGTAAAATGTGGGTGAAAAAATGATGTAGTCTGAGGTCAGAACCCAGCCCAAAGGAAAACCCGTCCTCTGGAGAGAGGGTTCAGCTGTAATTAGAAGCAGATTTTCAACACCTGAGAAGCCAATTATAATAAATTAAGCACACTGCGTGTTGAACAGAGACCTGAATATCTGATTCATCCCCAAGGAGAGAAGCGCAGACCCCCAATCACTACACAATCTTTAAGTATCAATTTCTATCCTTTTTGAAGTTTAAAACCGTTCAGCTTGAGCGTGTTACACAGTCACAGTGTCACTGTTCGAGTTTTATTATTAACAAAAACATTTTGCCAGGAAGGAAGGATCTGACAAAGTTTCATTTGATTTGATTTAGGATTCGAATTGCTAAATAGAACCTGTCTTACTACATGAAGTAGGCTAAATAGCAAACAGCAGCACATTTAAGCTGGAGCTAAATTAAAGAACAAAGAAAATATTAAGTTTTTTTTTTTATGTCCAGTGTGAGCTAATAGGGGAATCTTTGCATAATGAGCACAACACTGAGAAATAGAACAAATCAATCACAGTGTTGTTTCTGGTTGTTAAATTTAAGTGACAGTAACGTTTCCCAGAGTGCAAGTTCAGTAGAAAATGTATCTGACAGAAAAGAGCATTTAGGGTTAAGGCCTAAGGAGTAACCTTAAAGAGATGCTTTACATTTCCTTGTTTTCAGTTGATAGTAGTATAAAGGTTTGCAAAAAGATAATGGAAGAAGAATAATGACCAATCTGATCTCATAAATACAATTTCACTAGTATTAAAGCTCTGTTTGATTAACTGTGGGCTGGAGAACCATTGTGTTTACAGGCGCAATCTCTTTAATTTAACCATTACTTTTTATTTTACATAGGATTTTTTTTTTTTACACAGTTTATACAGCTACTTTAAACTACATTACTTTTTGTAATAAGATGAATTTTGTGGCTTTAGAGGAAAATTCAGAAAGTAGTTTAGGCAGGTGTGACCTAAAGTAACCTTAACTTAGATGACTATGGTTGACCACAACCATGCTGACAGCTGTTAGGCTCGTCAACACCAAAAAAACACTGATATGAAATAAGCAGGTCAGACAGAGCACGAAAACCAGGCTGAGACTAAAAAAGGCAAATGTGATGGTCAGACAGAGCACGCAAACCAGGCTGAGACTTAAAAAGGCACATGTGATCTTGTGTAAAGTGATCGTCATTCACATGCAGATAGGGAATTCTAACAAATATTTTTAGTGTGAATTTTATCTCTTCAGCTCTACAGACTTTGTGTTACAGTTTTGCCAGCAGTTATTTCATATTCTGGGGTGTTTTCATATATAAAACCTGCCTTTAGCATTTAGAAAAGGTCATTTTTCTTTGTACATAATAACACATTTGGGAAAGTTAAAACGAGATAAATGTTGCAGCAGCTCTGACCAGTTTTCCTTTAACTACTGCAGGGAAATATCCCTGTACCGTCATGCATGCTGCCATTGTGATGTTTCATAATGTAGGACAGGGATTCCCAATTCTAGTTATTAGGAATATAATCCACACATAGTTTGTTGCAACCTTTAATGGCACTTATTAGAGCTTTCTTTGAAAATTGGTTACCTCTTGCCCCTCTTCCATAAAAGCTACAGCTGTGTGTTGTTGGACTTAACTAATTTTCCCACCTGGGCCATGGATCTCTGATCACATTAACATAAAACCCTTATATTTATGTTTGCAATTGCGAAACAGACTTTCTTTTTTCCCATTATGAACTGGACGGTGCTCCATTACACATCCCTACCAAAAAATAACCCTTGTCCTTTCTAGTGTTCATTAATCTTAGTGATGTTTTCCCACATCCCGGTAACTTCTTTAGGGAACTGCAGAAATACCACAGTTTTGTTAAGGCCTCTTAGAATAAATTACACTCTTTACAAAAAAAGAGGCCTCTGAAAATGTACAAATATGAAGAGACCAGACCTAGGAGGACAAATGGACCCTGCAAATTGAAAAGTTGCTTTCATTCACAAATGAACTTAGTCGATCTGAATCATGTTAAGAATCTGAAAGAGCAGCATTAGAGCAAGACTGCATAACTTTTTTTGACGCAAGAATTAATTTCATTTTAGATAAATAATGTTTCAGGTCTATGTAGAGAACTTGGTGTTTATCGATGCTCTGTAATATGAGAGGGTCGGCCCTATCACTGAATGTTTTCAGCGGGACGTTGAGCTGTAGCATAGCAGTAAAATCCTCTGACATCTGAAACCAACTATAGACAATTCAAAGGTAAAGACTAAGAGACAATAAAAAAGGACTATAAAATGATTCATTGTGCTAAAGGGACATTATCCTGGCCTGACGGTCTCACCTGGATAATGCTTTGAACCCTGAGTAAAGGATGGCATCTCTTAAAGTCACTTGAGTTGCTAATTCATCTTTGACAAACCGGAAGCCAGGCCCCTACAATCAATAAATGCTGTCCTGAATTACACACCAAGACCACAAACCACTAAAGTGTGACACCTACTGCATAATAAGCCAGTCCTCTTCATAGAAGAGCATGTTCACTTAACCAGAGCTTCTCTCTGTTCCACTATGGCCTCTGTCCCTGGTATCAACACCTCATCCTCTGTGGCGTTTTATACCAACTGCTCCTCTTCCAGCACTTTTCTGTTGTCCTGCGTGCATCCAGCATACATCGCTGCAGCTGTAATTGCTACCCTCAGCTGCCTTTTGGGTATCCCGACTAACCTCCTCATAATCGTGAAACTCAGCAGTCGTCTGCGAGGCACCTCCATGACGAAGCGTCTCTTTTTCAACTTGGCTTTGTCAGACCTCCTCTCCCTGTTTTGCGTACTGGTTGCTGGAGTCATTTTTGCCACTGGACCCCATTTGCCACATAAATTGTGCCAGTTTTTCTTTTATGTCTTCTTATTCTGCGTAACCTCCAGTTCCAACATCCTGCTGCTGATAAGCATTCAACGATACTACAAGGTATGTCATTCAAACTCCATTATTGTAGGAAAACAAAGTCAAACTGTGGTTGTTGCTGATTATACTCTTTGGCCTATTTAAGAAACACTTTACTGTTTTTGACAAAAAGGAGCCCACATACTTTGTATCTTTGTGGTGTTTACCGAAGGGCATTTCCTTTCCTTTATTTGGAGACAAATGCATTTTAAAGCCCCTGTAACACCTTGACGATTTATCCAGAGTATGCCTGACATCCCAGAATCTCCTTAAACGCTGGTTTATGCCGAACTTTCTATATATCTTTTTCAATTTTGGGTGTATACATAAAGTTTTCATAACGACTTATGTCCAACGACAGCCTAACTTATGCATAACGCACAGCAGCATAATGCCCATAAAAGGTCACAAGTCAGTGTCCTGAGGGGGGCAGCGATGCGCCCGGAGGCGCCGCGCCTACATAAAAAGATTTCTTTGATCGCTGTAAAAAGAACAAGAGATTCAGCGTCATGTCTGTTAGGACGTTTGTTGGTCATGGCTGTGGCCGTGAATGCAGGGAGGATCCATCACACTCACCTTCTCGTCACCCTATGATGGGGATGAAGTCTGGAGGATTATTGCACCGAATTGCACCAAACCGCTGCCAATATACCATAATACAGTAGCTGTAACTTAGAAAGACGTAAGCTGTCGTCTGGAACATGCGTTATATGTTAGAGATAAGTTCTTGATAAGTTATGCACAAGTTACTCATAGGTTTTAGATAAGCTAGACACCACAATTTATGAGTGACTTAAATTTAACCTATGTTAACGATCAAATAACTGTAACTTATGCCCTACGTATGGCATATGCTGGCATACATCAAGACATACTCGCCATATGTCCATGTGTGCCAGCGTGTTTCAGCGTGCTTAAGCGTGCTCATAACTTATGCAACATATGCCAGTGTTTCTGCCAGATCTTTTGTACGCTGTCATACATTGGCTTTAATCATCAAAGTGTGACAGGGGCTTAACAGACACACCTCATTACCTCAGTGGTCCACAATTTCAAGCACAATAACCGGAAGTCTAGAATTGCTTGACAAACAGATGGAAAATAAATTTTTTTATTTAACTAAGAGAAGAATTAATGAATAGTTTACATTAAACATTGTGTAAGACTATGTAAAGAGATATCTGGCTAAAACTCTTATTTTTTTATTTCCCAGATTCTCCATCACTCTAAGTGGGAAAAAGTGACCCGAACATGGCAGAGGGTTTTACTTTCCTCTGTATGGATGCTTGGGGCTCTACTTTCTCTACCACCTGCTCTTTTACTTAATGAAAAGAACAAGGGAGATATGCCATCCAACAGTAGCTGTAGGAATAAAGAGATCCACCCAACAGCAGAGCTAGTCTACATTGCTATATTAATGTCAGGTCAACTAGTTTTGCTGTTCTTTTACATAAAGCTTGTCAGAGGTGTAAAGAACATTAAAATGTCGGACAAGCTAAAGCAAAAAATTAATAGGCTCTTCAGTCGGATCCTTGCTGTCTCTTTGGTTGACTTTTTACCTCTGATTGCTCGCCTTGTCGCTGTTGCTGCCCACATTACACACTTAGAAATGTTGTATGATATTAACAAGTATCTGACATGTTTGGAATGTATTTACTTTTTAAATCATTGTATGAATCCACTGCTGTTTTTCTTTGCCTCTCGACATCAACTAGGAAACAGAGAAAAGAAGAGAAAGCTCTTCCTCATGGCTCTTAATGAAAGTTCTTAACAACAATCTCCTTTAAACTTTTTATAGGTGTGATATTAATACAAATAGATTATATTGGTGTGATTCTATGTGCCATTTTTCTTTTTTTAAAGGTGTATTTTGGCATTAAAATGGCTCAAGACTGAGCCTTTGTTCTGTATTTTCTTCTAATGTGTTTCCTAAAATTCCCAATTCTAGAAGTACTTAAGTTATTACAATAAATTTAAGGAAAGAAGTGAATTTAGAAAATGATTTGTATTCTCTGAATAATAAATTGAAAAATCTGGATCAACATTAGAAAAATTAAACAGATCTTACTTTCGCTGCCAAGCTTTTCGTATGTTTCCACTTTAAGGCTAGATTACTTATTTGCTATAACCCTAATATTTATCTACCTCCATAATCTTTGGACTATTTTGTTGTCATTTGGGTTTTACGAGCTGGCTCATTTTAAAGGTGCATACACACCGAATGCGGTGTCTGCAGCGAGGGCGGTGGATTTACATAGTATCTCTGTGCAAACCATGAGGGGAAGAATGCAGGCAGCAGTAAATTTCACATGGTAGGAGAGGTCACTGCTCTGCTCTCACCACGTGCTGCTAGACGGCACTGAGGTGATTTCAAATTAAAGCAGCACAAAAAACTGTTTCAACTCCACAAATCTGCACTAAAGCAGCACTAAAAAATAGACCACTTGGGTTCAATTGAGAGCTTAATGAGGGGATGGTTAACCTCTGTGTGACCTAAAATTATTATCTATAATATATCTGCAAAAAAAGTAGATCATTTTAGCTGTACAAACCTGCACTAATATATCATTATTTTGTCTCTTTTGTTCTGTGATCAAATTTTGCTCCAGTCCATTAAAGGCTTAAGTGTCAGACATAGCCTGTCCTTTTATAGAGCAGGTCGTGGCAATTTTAAGGAGAACTTAGCATCCTGTTTCTTCAGGGATCAAAATGATGATTTAATCTTTCATTAAACATTTTCTAGAGTTTTTTTTTTTTTTATTTGACTTCTTTAATTAGACCTCAGCCCAGTTCGAATCATGCCCTAACGCTTTCTTTGCCAGTAGGGTTTAATCGGACTGGGGCGGGTGCTGGGGGGTGTCTTTGAAACATTATTTGAATAACTTGAAATTTTTATCATTTTCAAGTTATTTAAAATAGGGAAATCTGGCCAAAATTTCAAGTTCATGAATTATTATTTTTTTTTTAAGTAGGTTTCATCAATCAGACCTTAACATTGTGAATGAGGTTTTTACACTTGGGTTTTCACCTGTTGGTATGTGAATAGCTCAACACTGGTCTTACTATTGAAAGACTGAGGGGGAAAAAGTGTTAATTTGTGGGATTGCATTGCATTTTTTTTAAGTCAAAGACTCTTGCTGACTAATATCTTAATTAAAATCAGTGGAACTAAAACTAAAATCTGACTGAAGTAGTAAGTATGAAGTAGTAAGTATTTAACCATGTTTTTGCTAAAATAATTTACATTTTCATCTAAAGACTACAGTATAGGCCAACACTAATTTGAATAGTTTTAAAAGTTGACACCTTTTAAATACCACATTAGATTGGACCAAAAACAAAAGCGTCTATAAAGCCTCGAACTCAATGTTTTTTTTTGGACATTTTGAATTGAAAAATCTTCCTGGATGGGACGTGAAATGTCTTTAACTTGGGAAACAAAGTCCAATTGATTGTTTTTTAAATTTTTTGGAGTGACTATGACCTGGATGACTTAGAATCTTCACCAGCATTTTGCTCTGTATGATAACCAAGAAACAATTGCAAAGTATTTAACTGATTTAAATCAGTTAATATGTTTGTATGGATTAGATTTTTAAGTTTCTGCAGATAATTATTCATTTTTCTGGTAACAGATTGAGATGACAGTTGCTGTAAATTGGTATTCCAAGACATTTGATTTAATTTAAAGTTTAGGTTTCTTATACAGAAATAACAAATAGAGCATGAATTATTTCCAAAGCAATATTATGCCAAAAAGGGGGTAAAAAAAAACATTTTACATGTAGTGTCCCATAGATGCAATTGGTTTTGCAATCTAGACTAACATTGAGTGAAAGCATTCCAGGCATTTAAAGAAACATCTTCAAATACTATGAAAAATGTTTGTCTGCGATCCGTTTTAAAGTTAACAAGAATGACAGGCTTTTTCCTTTCAAGGTTTTCTGCTTGCAGAGGACCTTAGCTGATTTATTTTGCCTTAAAAATGTGTCGGTGTATTTACACACAAACCTGTCATAAGACGAGACACGAATGTTTCGGTGAGCTGCAGGAAACCGTGGTCAATGTACTGTAGAAAGGTTTGATGAGGGAGGCAACGAACAGCAAACACAGCAAACAGGGTGTGATAGCCTGGAGAAAACAAAAGGATGGCATGAGAAAAAATAAAGGAAAAAGGGGTGAAATATTCATAGAGGTAAAGCTGACTTTGTGGAATGAATTGTATACGAAATATTGCACGCTAAGATTCATGAATTAGCTCAGTCCAAAGTCACTTTAAAATGAAAGCTTTACTCCTGAGTGACTAAGAGGAAAGAATTATGTACCAAACAACTGCAAACACTGTGAAATTAATTCAAATGAGTGAAAATGTATTCCCATCCTCCAGGAGCTTTGTCAGCATTCCGCTAATGCACAGTTCTGTTGTGCCTCGCTGGGAATGCGTGTTTTTCTTTTACGGCTCACAGGGAGACAGACAGGATTATAAGAACAAGTAAAAATGTGATTGTGCACGATGCTACCAGGTGGGAGGGGCAGGCAGAGACTCCGGGTGGATTCCAATATCCGAAGCATGAAGTGAAACACGGCCCATTCAGCCGAGCCGCCCTTCTGCTTCCTGAAGCCCACAAGTCAAATCGAAGAAAGAAAAAAATAAATTATAATGAAAGGATTATATAACTCGGGCATCAACAGTTTCCAATGTAAACACAGCAGTGCATGTGCCTCTTCTTAGCTGGAACGCCTCAAAGTTGTCTAAAGAGGAAACAGAACTACTTACAAGCACAAAACATGAGGGCCGAGTTTGTTCTTCAGCCAGGCTGACTCCAGCATGTGCCTGATGAGCTCCAGCTGAACACAAACATAAGTTTACATGTTTTGAGAAAGACATACTCCATTAGATCCAAATAAAATGTTTCCCTCAGATGAAATCGGCTGCCTGGAAACTTTGCAACAAAACAATCATTTTTAAGGTTTTGCATGAAAAGATACAAAAATATGTTATTTCTGCTATAATGATTGGAAGGCCCATAAAATCCGGACCTTCAAAGTCCCGTCTCTGAGGGAAGGTATCTTTCTACATTAATTTTATGTAATTAGTTCAACACAAGAATCAAACACTTGAATTGTCTTATTAGCACAGAGTGAGATTATACAGAGTCCTGCTGATGATCTACTTATCTGATTTAGGTGTTAAAAAGGAGACATCTCTAAAAGTTGCAGGCCACTAATAAAGGCCTCTTCCCTTTATTTAGGTTGTATTTAGGTTTTTTTATGCCCTACAGATCATTGCACTGGTTTAGCATGACCTTAGGGTCACACAGAACATCCTCTGGATTTTTTATAATTCTACCAATTACAGCAAGTCATGTATGCCAGAGATGGTTTAAAAAGAATAAACAAAACGGCTCCAGTCCATCTTTTTACCACTATCATGTTTGATTGATGGGGTGATTTTTATGTTTTTGAAATGTCTCAGGGATGCAGTTTTTAAAGAAAGTTGCTCAATATTGATGTTAACCGAGGTAAGTGAGGCCTGTAGGGTTTTAGATGTTTAGAGTTCATTTGTGAAGACCTGGAAGAGATGACAGAAACTGTGTTGCCATTAGATATGCACGCAAAGACATGTCGATATTCTGCTAATTTTGACAATACAAAGTTTTGCATATACAGTATTTTCATTAAATAACAAATGCAGTTCAAATTGCAGGTGACGACGTTTGTTGAAAAGATGACTTTATCCACTTCAGGTCTTCTTCTTCGTCTTTTTACAAAGCAGTAAGGTAAAGCTGCAGGTCAAGTGACCCATTTGATGCAAAAAATATGTTTCCATTGTAGTTTTGCAAAACAAAAATGTCATTACTCAGTGAAGCGGAAAAAACGTTTTAGCAAAAAATTTGCAATTTTTCCAAATTGCAGTATATTCATTAAAAGTATTTTCTTTGTGTAATTATAGTTTGCAAAGTTTGATGGTTATTTGAAACGCAGCTAGTGAGCTTATAGAGTGATCATAAATTAGTTAGTAACACCTCGGAAGGTTAAGTGTTTTGTGTTTTCTCGATTCGTCCAAAAACCTTAAAAATGACCTCTTTCCTGAGTATGAATTAGTTTGTTTTTCATATGTTCTTAATTTCTTAAACTGATTTTGTTATGGTTCTCTCCTTTTGGACTTTGAGTTTTCAGTTATCTATGTCCTTCTCTTTTGTTGATCTTTGGTTTATTTCAATTTTGTGTTATAGTTAAGCAGTGTTTAGTTACTCTCTGTTGCCCCCTTGTGTCTGTCTCCTTTCTCCTAGCTCCCTTCTAGTCACTTCCATCCACACCTGCTCCATATCAGCTGTTTACCCCAGTCTTTGTTCTGTCTCCCATATATACTCTCCCTCTGCAGTTCTTCAGTGCTGGTTCCTTGGTGTTACTTCGCTCCCCATGTGTGTTTTCCCTTGATGTCTGCAAGAACTCATCTTTGCCTCCCTCCTCTCTGCATTTGGGTCCTCAACCAACCTCCACCCTCACGTTGACAGCCCTACGATGTTAGATAAGTTGTATCTGAGGTTTCTAAATATATCAGCCAGGTATTATTAGTATTCAAGACTAGGTGTAGCTAGGCACATCCCTATTGTGTAAGTTGATTTAAGCAGCATTCCCTCCTTGATACATACATACAGTACATAAAGGTATAGAGAAGGCTGTTATTTTAAAGGAGAAGTCTGGTCATATTCAGTATTCAAACTTCTGAAAGTACTTTAAATATCAAATTATTACCTACTGTTAAACAAATAAGTGCTTTTAATTAAGAGTAATTTTATTTGAATGTGCTTTACTGGAGAAATCCATGTTTGTCAAAGAACAATACTGCAACCTACCGGTTTGTGACGTCATTGGCTGTTGAGCAAAACCCAATTCTATATCTGGTGTTTTTGTCACGGTGTGCTATTATCCAAGTCATCTTGAAAACATTCTTCTTCAAGCTGTTGGCCACATATTATGTGTTTTTTCTCTGGCCAGAAGGTCGATGGCAAATCCTCCCTCTTCGAGTTGACATTCCAACGACCACAACCGCAGTAACTCGTCCGTGGAGGATCATGATTTGGAAAGGTGAAACAACTACATTTTTTTTTCACTTCTACCCAATGTATTACAACATCCAACTGCCATGCACTTGGGCATGTCAGTTTAACTGTAGCTCTCACAAATTTCAATGGTGAAATCTTTAAGAATTGTTGATGATGGCAGATGTGTCCATTAGTTCCCAATGAATGGCGCTAGGCTTACTGGCCCGTGACTTCACTGCCAAAAGATGTCAGGAGTGAGGTGAAACAATATTTGAGCATAAATTTTAATTCATTGAATCACTGCAAACATATTAGTTTTAGGTATAGAAAATGATCCATTGATCATTCCTTGCCGACCGAACTTTTCCTTTAATGGGTGGATCGTCAAAATAAGTGGTCCTCCTAATTGTCAATCATTCTGGAGATATGTTTACGTAAGACCGTACTACGTGCTCATTTTCACTTACTGATGGTGAGTCTGACATAGCGGGAAAAATGACAAATCTTTTTTTGGAAAGTAAGCTTGCATGAGCGATGTAAACAGCAACTTTTAAACAGAGTGTGCATGAGGAGAAATGGGCACGGGATTGCTCTCATGTATTTAATAGGTGTTCTCTCTCAGGAGCAGGTAGAGGGTTTTGCATGTGCTTTTTTTAAGTAGAAAGGGTCGGTCTTTTCAAAGATTTGTGGAAATCCTCCACTATACCTTTAAGAACTAAATTTTTGATTCACAAAGATTAAAATTGCCTGATATTTAGTGGTATCTGAAAGGAATACAACAAAAAAAGAAGCAACCTGTAAGGGTGAAAAAACCTATTCCCAGCACACCTTTTCTAAAATCTATTCTCCCACTTCCCTTTTCCCCATTCAATTTCCTCTAAATAACACTTAACTCTCTCAGCTTGTTTCGCAATAAGTTTGACCACAACCGAGATCATCCTAGCGCTGGTGAGTTGTTTGAAAACAGCCAATGTTTTTTTCACCAATGAGTGTTCAGCTGTCTCCTGAACAATAACAGGAAGACAGTCTGCCTCATCCACATCCTGAGCACCAGTGGGAAACCTGCACCTAATGCCAGCGGCAACATCCTCCTTTGACCTCAGGGTAGTAGTTTCAATTAGCTGCTCTTATGTAACAGATAAGCCCGGAAAAAGGGAAAAATAGAAACACACATTGCGTTTCTCTGGGCCTATTTTCATAACTTCCTAATTCCCCGATGAAAGCTGAAGTTTTCAAAACATACGTCATAACTTTTTCAGCATTTGAACACATCAAACAAATTGTTATTCTTATGTGAAGAGCTCAAATGAGTTTTAAATATTGGGATTTGCTTCCAAAAACTCACTAATTATTCAGAGAAAAGGTCTATTTTTCCAGCTTTTTTATGTCTTATGATAATGGTTATTATAAAGTTGTTGTTTTTTAAACATTTATATATTTATTTAAAGGCAACCAAGATACAGACATTTTAAAGTCGTAAAATAAAGCTTTTATTACAATACATAAATCATCAGTTCCTTTAAAAATGTTTGACATAATTTAAACAATTTTTCTTTTCAAAAAAACAAAGGCAACAATCATTCATACAGCTACTGCAGTTTTCTTATGCTACATTCACACCGGCCACGCTTTGGGCAGCAAAAAAGTGCGTGCTGCTTCCTTTTTGATGATTAAGGTCAGACGTGCCTCAGGAGCATCTTTAACCCTCCTGAAGCTTGTCCAGTAAAGCGTGTCCAGATGCGTCTGATGCTTCTGCTGCTCCTGTGTTTAATGCCAGAGAGCAGCTTTGCTATATTTGCTCTCATAAACTGGTAAAAATTAGCTTTAATATATTTTTTAAGTGAATAGTCCACTTAAAACGTAGTTTGTGCAGTCAGTTCATCAAGATTACAATCCTGTTTTCAAATATTATTTTGCTGTAGGGGCTGCGCAGATCCCCACATACCAGCCGTCCACTTGGCACAAAGTAGATATAAGCATTTTTCACATACTGTACGTAATCAAAACTGAAGGCACCAAAGGCACCAGAATAATAAAGGCGAACGTATTTTGCTGGCAGGTTTTAAACATTTTAATTTATTTTAGGCGTTAATATTTTGTTGCAGCGGAGTGATCATAGCGTTCTGCATCAGTAGTGCTGTGTCTGACTCCCTGCCAGCTCACAGATCAGCTTCTCTTATTGGTTGATGTGGCGCATGGAGCGGCAAAAGTAAAAAATTTTCCAACTCCAGCAGCTGCTGCTTATAAAGCACGTAACGCGCCTCAGAGAATTGATTTGGGATGGCACATGCATAACTGACATATCCGTATTTGACAAGTAAGGAAAAAAGTTCAACTTTAGGTCATATAAATCATAGGAATGAGTATAATCTTAGATAAAACCAAAATGGCAGCATCTGGGTTCTGTTTTTAACACAGTTGCCTTGCAGCGAGAATGACTTTAAATTCCAGCCTGGGGTCTTTCCCATTTTGAAAAGTTAAACATAAAATGAGACTTTACCTCTCTATACTCACAAAACAAATGACATTAATATTCATTTGTTTAATCTGTTGGTTTAATTTTTTTATGAGAATTATTAAAACACAAATGATTGTTGAAGGGTAAGTATTTCATGATAGGATGGTTGTCCTAAAAAAAAGTTTTTTTTTTAATGTTAAATAAAAAATAAAAAAAATTTTGTTATCCATAATAGTTCTACAATAATCCATTAGTTGAATAAAAGGATTTTTAAACATTTTTACTTAAGGCTACCAATTAATATGTTTGTAAAAACTCCCAAACAATTAGAAAAAAAAAATAAATATGGCAAACAGTCATAGACTCATGAATAAACATGATTTGGCCTTCACTGAAAAAATGAATAAGGTCTATACAAAGCAATTAAAAAGTAATCGGTGAGGATCTCCTGTAGCAGAATAAACAAACCCTGGGGACAGAACAACTTCTCATTTTCGGAAAGCTGAATATCGCAGCCAGTTTGATTTAATTGCGTTAGTGTTAAATATGTGAGCAATTCATACCCAGCAATTAGCAGGTTATTCTCTGTCTGAACTGTTTGTTGCAGCTTAGGCGGGAAATAATAAATATCACTGACAATAATGCAGAGTGGAGCTGTAATCTATCAGAGCAGAAACTTCCCTACCTCCTAAAAGCTGTAATCTATTTCATCCCCTCGGTGTCCATGCAGCCATTAGTCTAAATAAGCACCAACAAAAGGAGGACATGATCTGTATTTGTAGAGGAGTAGTCAGGTCTTTTGTTTTTTTTTATTTGAAGGATGGCTTAGCCTGACTATACAACAAGCTACTAGGTTTGTCGTCTGCACTTAAAATAAAGTGACCCTAAAGGCTGATTCTGTTTGAATAATTCTGTCTCTATCTCCGTTCCACTCGGCTGGATAAACCCAGTAATCACCTCGTGTCTCTGAGCCGGCGCGCGGCCAGAAATGATTACACGGCTACCTATTTCCGTTACATTCAGCAGGATGTTGAAGGTGTGTGGTTAAATTCCACGAGCTTGTCACAGCAAGGGAGGATTTCTTCCTCTCCGTTCCTATTTTACCTCTGCGAGTCTCAAAAACTTGGCATTCTGCTTTCTATTCAATCCAAGACTTACCCTTGGCCTGATTTATACTGCCGCGTTGATGTATGCTGTATGTCTGCTTTCAGCGCCCCGAAACCGTGGGGGGATTTACGTCAGTGGAATATTAAAACCTGACTTTACAGAACCAACAGTCCCAGTGAGACCCAGGACAAAGGCCTGGTGTCTCCTTTTACGTGGAAATATAAAGGAAAGCATCACCTGCATTTAATCTATCAAAAGATAAAATAATCTTCTGTAAAGTAAAATATATACCTTTACTTCATTTGTTCTAAATAAACCAGTTGAGTTTCTTGTGTTAAATCCCTGTAATAGCTGTATTCAGCCTTATAAAGTGCTTTCATTTAATGCGTGCTGACTCTAAGCTCTATGATGTTGACTTTAGTAGCTCTGAAGAAACTGCAGCTTTAGGAAATATGCAAATCAAAGCCAAATATAGAGACCCTGACATGAAGGTGACTTGAAAACCTGCAGGTTTCTTTGTTGGTCTTTTTGTATTCAGACAAAACAATTATCAGCAGCGGTTCATCCAACATTGGTGCATAAAAGTACTGGCAGAGTCTGAGTTCTATGAGACTGAAAGGTTTCCCTTTTTATAAAAAAAAATACTTTTTTTAACCTATATATCAAAATAGTTGCGTTCGCTGTTTTTATTTTAAATATTTTTTATCCGTTTTTTTTTTTATTTCCATTTCCTTCACCACGTGTCATTATTTGGTGAAATACAACATTTCTCATACTTCATCTCAGTCAACTCTTTCATGAGCTTATTGTGCCGCCCCTACACTACAAATTGCACGCACACTTCCTTAACAGTGAAAATTAAAAACAAATTAATCAAAATGGGTCCTAATACCAATAAAATATTAGAAAATATTTTGTGCTTTTCCAAAAGCAAATTTGAAGAAAGTTTCATTCTCAGACTTTCGTATTTCCTTTAAAATGTTATTTTTGTCCTTCTGTTGAGATAAAAGTGCAACCAGATGTTTCCTTTCAAACTATTGCCAGTTCTTACCTGCCTCAGAGATGTTTCTGTCCAAACTGCATGGGAGAATTACCTGCTGACTACTAACATGCTCTCTGGCAACCCCCAACTGTCTTTGGTCTTGGTTTAAAGCAGGTAAAAACCTTTAAACAGTCCTAAAGTATATCGTTCCTGTGTGCCTCTCACTTCGTGTTCTTGGTGAAATCACAAAGGTAGATTTGGAAACGCTTTATTGCCAAAACCTTCTTGTAGTTCTAATAATAGCAAATAACTGCAAGAGAAATACCTAAAAGTGTAGTGGAGGATGTTCATTTTCGACTTAGACATGGACTCAGTTTTACATATCCTTTGGGATTACTCCTTCCTGGAAATTCTGGTTCCAGTAGCTTATATAGAGTACAAAGAGTGAAAGCAAGATGCCATTAAAGATAAAAATATAACAGACAATATAAAAAGAGTGTATGTAGTACAAAAAAAGCATAAAAAAAAGAAAGTTGTAATGTCTTGGATTATGTTTCCCTTAGATAGGAAAATATCTGCAATATCTTTCTGGGTGGATTGTCAAAATAATTGGTTCTCCTAATTGTCAATCATTCTGTTGATATGTTTATGTAAAGCTGTCCTACGTGCTTGTCCCCAATTTCACTTAGAGGTGGCGAGTCTGATATAGTAGAAAAATTGCTAATCTTCTTTTACAAAGTAAGCTTATATGAGCGATGCAAACAGCAACTTTTAAACAGAGTGTGCACAAGGTGAAATGGGCTTGTGCAAGCTCTCGCACGTTCTTAATAGGCGTTCCCTCTCAGCAGTGGGTACAGGGTTGTGCATGTGCATTTTTTTTTTAATAAAGTGGAGAGGGCGGGTGTTTTCAAAAACTTGCGAAAATCCTCCATTATACCTTTTAGAACTGGAAGAATATAACCAATTTCAGTATAAACTTACGATATATTAGCTTATTAAAGTAGTTATTAAAAGAATCCAAATGTGTTCTCAGAATTTGTGTTTGGTCTCGAACTAAAAGCACTGCATGGATGGAGCTGTCTGCAGTGAGGTGGGCTGCACCTATGTTCTAGTGGGGGTGTGGAGATGCCTCCTTACTGTTCCCATCAGGGTCTGAGGCTGAGAGGGGTGTTTACAGATTAGATGTCCAGCCTGAGCCCCCTTAGTGTCCACCTCCTGATCCCTCACACAAATGGAAGATCACAGGGCGTGGAAAGATGCCTCTATCATCTGTACTAGGCGTCGTCCTGCACCTCAATGCAGCAGAAACACTAATGGCTTGGGGTTGGGTCTCATGCACCCCAGGCACAATAGCATTCTTAATGCACACAGTCATTGACATCTAGCCTCATTACAAAACTTCACATTATCACATACATGCGCACAACACCACAGGGAGGGAGAGTTTGAGGAGCCTGGTTCCCTTGGTCGCACCCAGCCCCTGTGCCAGTTCATCTAGAATGAGGAGAGTGAGGATGACCAAGGGGCTCTGACTGCACCATTTTTTTAAGTCATTTTCTTTATACTGTACTTCAGCTGATAATATCTTTATGCCTGCAAATGATTGTGGCATTTTTTTTTTTTTAAACTCATCCTAAAAATTTGACTTCAAATCCATAGCTACTCTCCTGCAATGCTTAAAACATCTTGCATCATGCAAAATGTATAAAGTATAGTAATATTGATCTTAATAGCGAGGCTTCCTTATCCTGGTTGACATGAAAACCTTTACTACAGTTTTTCTTTCATTTAAAACTTGAAATAGTAGTTTATTTAAAAAGCAAACAAATGTCTTAGGATATCAAACTAACTGAATCAACTAAAAAACAAATTTTTTCAAAGAATCAGGACTAACATTTGGGGTTGTAAATGACAAAATGTGAAAAGCTTAAAGGGGTTTAATTCCCTAAAAGTACCTCTTGCTCACCACACCTTATTTTCCACAAGTGTACTAACTGAACGTTTTACTGTCTTCTAAATGTGTTTCTGTTCCAACATCAGGAGCCAGCAGCTTGCACCGAAACAAAGAAAAAACTTATGCCTGTTTTTAAAAGACTCAAAGCATCCTTTCATGGCGTCTAGCAGCCTCTCTGAAATAAAAAGTCATACAGTTAAAGTGGCAGCCCACTGACTTTTTTTTTCACGGAGCCATTTCCACTTTGTCACTTAACCTTTCAAGAGTAGGGGAAAATTGAAATAAATTTTACTTCTACTTGGAAACCACTTTATCTTTGAGCAACACACACACACACACACACACACAGTGTACTCACCAGTTTGGCTACATAGCTGACCACCAAAGAGTCAATCTTCTTCTTCCCCAGTTGAGGCAGATGTCTATTGAGATGTTCTCTAAGCTTGTCGACTGTCTGCAAATGCAAGATACACACGTTCGGTATTTTTAGTGTATTACGTTTGGTATTGCATTTATTTGCATGCTTTATGCAGATATTTGAGAGCATGCTGGGGTCAAATTGAGTCCACCATGTAGTTTTCTGGCAATTTCTAAATATTTTGAAGAAGAGGGGAGAACGTGCAGATGTGAAACGAGGAAGAGGGTAAAAAGTCCGAGAAGCAGGGCTAAAGAAGTTTCTAGTAAGATTATTGAGGGCTAAAGATGATGTAAGTAGAAGTGATGGAGGGAATGTAGTGAGTAATATCAGTGGACTGGGTCATCCAAAGAATAGATTAACTGAACTCTATTAAATTGAGGCTATCTTTTTCTAAAAAAAAAAAAAAAAGAAACGTGCTGAGCACAGGGAAAACTCCAAAGATATGAAATTGTCCATCAAACACTGCACAGTTTTAATAAAGCTGGACAAGGACCTTAAGACGCCTCTTTTGTAAAGAGTCGATTCATTTGAAGTGTAACAGGAACTTCACTATAACAGATGACTGTGGGGGGGGAAATAACCGGTTGTCAGCATTTCACCGTGGATTTTCAGCGATCTATATATCAACTTGGGTTATGGGACAGGGGGGAGCAGTGGCAGGAACTGTTAAACATTTCTTGAGCAGACACTGGAGAGAAAAATCAACACGTGATGATTTAAATTAACATAAAGCATTTCAAAGCAGGCGGTGCCTCAAAAAGAGCTGCTGATAAGCTTTCCTGGCTCTACTCTTGGATTTTGAATTTATCCTTTTGAAGGATCACAGCCTTAGAAGAGAACATTTTAGCACGATCAAAACCAAAGAAATGCCTAAGATATTATCTACATTTTAAAGTAATATTTGAATCAATCTTTTTAAATTAAAATTTGAAACAACTGTACATGATTCAAAGTATATTTATTTATATATCTCCCTTGTAGGGCCGCAACTAACAATTATTTTGCAAATCAATTAATCTATTTATTGATTAATAATCTGACAACCAGAGGTTCCTTAAAGAAGATTTTTTTTACTAAATTAGAGTCATTGGATTAGTTCTGGATAAAGCATATTGACAGACACATTTTTTTTCATCCTTAAATGCAAAATGTTTACATATTTGTTTTACAATTTTGTTATAATTTCTGCTCTGAGTTCCGCTGTCAGCTAAAAGCATGTCTTACCATCTCTATACTCCATTTAACTATTAATCGATCACTAAAACAGTTGAGGATTATTTAAATAATCGATTAATCAGGATCAGGATTAATCCAATTAATTATTTCAGGCCTAACCACTTGTAGCTATGTTATAAAAACAAGGAATGTGTCACTTGATGGAACTTTGACGGTTTGTAGCCTGTTACTGACGCCAACACTTGGTAAAGATCACTAGAGATCATAAATGGTTGATCCATATTGTTTAGAAGCAGAGGTTTAAATTGCTTCTTTTTTAATTTCCTGTTGTCACCAGTTGTGGTGCAGTAGTAATTGTAGTTTGTATTTGAACAAATAATAAAAAGCTAAATTTTAGCTGTATTCTCCTCTTATTTTTCCTCTGATTCATAGTGCTACTTTTTTTTTTAAAAACAAATCTGCTCACATCAGCTTGTGTAGAGATGGACTGATGTCAGTCAGCCACTACAAAATAGCGATTCAAGCTTACGTCACACTGATCTGTGTCTTGCAGGGTCTCCTGGAACAGTGAGAGTTTGAATTAAACTGGTCCAGATGTGGAAAAAGCTAGATATTTTGATGTAAACACCATGCCCTTTCACATATTCTTATGTCCTACAATGTCAGGACTAGATAGTTGATAATGTTATGGTTTGCAAATGTTTTTTTCTCAGCTTTTAAGTGATTACTAAAAAACTAGTCAACTGGAAGGTCAAGTCATCAATTTCACTTTTGCTCCTTTTTAGACTGAGTTTAGTAAATCTTCATAATGCTGCATGAGGTATAATGATATTTCTGCAACATGTAAACTGTTCTGTTTCTGCATTATGCATGCAGATCAGCATTCTACAGTATGCCCAAAAGATCAAAGCATAAGGGCCTGTCCTGAAATCAAATTAAGTTTGATGCAGTGTTAAATGCATGGGAAGTATTATTTACCTAATGTAGCACATCTTCCTTTGACAGGAAGATAATACAGGAAGGGGTTGCAAACCTGCTAATCGACTGTGCAATTTACATTTGAAATTTTTCCATAAACAAGTAAATATCAAAACACCTCTTCACTCTTTTACAGGTTTGAATTTCTTTTTCGACCTTTAGCTTTAAGAATAACTTCAAGCTTCGGAGTTACTGAACAGCCTTCTCTCATTTAACCTGCCCAGGTCAATTTATATGCAAATAGCCCACCTCTACCATCCTAAGACAAATTTTCTATTTTCCACTTTTATGTGTTATAATATGCTATAAATATTTAGCATTTGCATAAATATTAAAATCTAAATGTTATCCTGCAGAAAAGACGACGAAGAGCAAACATGATGACCTTCTCAGAGGTAGTTTAAAAAGTTATGGATTGTGTTAATTGCATTCTTTTCTACAAGATTAGATATATAATATTCAAATAGACCTTTTTTCTAATGCATGAGCAAAAAGCTTTTATTCAGGTGATCAATGTTTAAGCATTATCCCTATGTGTATAGAACGTACTCCTTGGATTATTGATTTAAGGTATTTAAAACTTGAACCACATTCTCTCCGATGCACTTTGTTTTTTGTTTAAGATAAATGCATGCAAACGGTGATGTGCAAAACTTCATGCCTTCTCGCCTTCGTTGACATTATCTTGCCTTGTCAGTAGAAACGTTGTTTCCTGTGCTTTTTATTTCAACAATATCTAACCACTGTGCAGCACATTTGTCTCTTATCTTAACGTAACAAATCCGGTATTTTAAAAGGATATATTCAATAGAAACTGTTCACTTTATCTCCATATCTGTTTAAAGGGCTCGCGTCCAATGTCTGTGGCAGTAGGAAGACTTTTCGATTAAATGATGGCACCCTGTTGGCTTATCATATTTTAATTCCTTGCTTAGCACTTTGGTTTGTTCCATTTGTAAGCAAAACTGAGCACTTTTGTTTATTTACTATGGTAAATAAACAAAAGTGTGAAAATCCCCCCCAAAAAAATTCTATGCTAAGAGGGAAGGACATGAATAGACCTTGGAATATAGTATAAGTGTTTGTTTTCACCGAGGTAACCGATACGGCCAGCAGATTGCAGCAGCAACAACAATAAAGTTTGCTGATTGCATAAATTCTTTTCAGTCTCAAGGAGGACTAAGTAAACACTAGCAAACAATGGATGTATTTTTGCTCTCTTTTGACATTAACATACGGCTTTGAGCATTTTTTATAGATGTGACAAAGGTCCTTAAAACTTAAAATAGAACCAGAGAAGTTAGGATATTTTGGAAAATTCTTATTTTTTTCAAATTGTCGTCTAAACAAGAAATTTCTTTTGATAAAAAATCTTTTCTGTAATTTGGAAGTACGCCTTTGCTTAAATAGCGTGATAGCCATGGGCTGTTCTAGACAGGGGCCAACAGGGGCCAGTGCCCCTGTAGATCATGTCCTGGCCCCTGTTGTGGCCCCTGTACTAAAGACAAAATACTAAGAGAAATTCTAATGATGAAATGTGCCGGAGCAGACATGGTTTCTGAAAGGTTCTTTGGATCGATTTAATTTTATTTCTTAAAAAAATTCTGTTTTACTAATTATTTAAAAACAATAAGGTGATAGGTTCAGTGATATTGAAATAGGATCCCAGTTTTCATCTGTTTTTTCAAAACAAATAAAAAAAATACTTTGATTTTATAGAAAACTATAATTTTAACCTAAATTAAGTTAAAAATATATAGAATTCCTAAATGATGCATGTATATTGACCTAATATTCCAAATAATAGCTTTATTTTATCTACAATTTCTTGAGTTGATTTTTTTGCTATGCTAAGGGATTTTTATTTTGATTGTAACGATAATCCAAATGAATATTTTCAGAAAGAATACATAACATTTTAATTAAACCCAATTGAAGAAATTTCTCTTCATGCAGCTCTTTTAATATATTTGAATACCTTGCCCGTTTTTTTTTTGCTTCATGCTTTTCTGTGCCCCTCCTAAAACATGCTGCCCCCCCCGGAACATTTGGTCTAAAACCAGCACTGGTGATAGCATAATATTTCATTTTATCAGGGACATATAAGTCTGACAACCATTCCTAAACATGGCAGTATGTTTGTGTGAGTGCAGACTTGTAGCCTTAGGCGGTTTTCTCACCAGGCCGATGAATGCCCTTTGTTGATGATCCTCTTCTTGAAAAAGTGGCACCAACTTTTTATCTACAGAGGGAAAAGAAAACACACATAAAAGATGTTTTTTATAACCAAGTTTTGATGCCAAAGCAATATAACTGCAGCACTCTTATAAAGTAGCAAACTTTCTGTAAAAACGGGAAAAAAGTAAACCTTTTGGCAAGTTAATTAGACAAAAGAGATGATGACTTATTAATCAGCAGATACATTTGGTGCATTTTCTGCTTTAAAGATACATCTCCTAACCTCAGGGATTAGGAGGCAGCAACCCTACTGCGCGAGTCGTTTTATGTCTGCCTCATGAAAGCAGACCATGCTGGGGCGTAGATTCTTTGGACACACTTGCATACACAAATACTTTTCATCTTTGATCATTCACACAAAAACCAGCCTTTTTGATGTTATACTCTGACATGCTACCAATATAGAAAGCCCAGGCCTGGTAGATTTACAATACGCATGTTTGAGCTCCTATATGTTCTGCTGGAAAATTAAATGTTTTTCACAGAAGGATTCATGAGGATCTCTAAAAATGTCCATGATATGGCACCGAAAATCATCACCGAGTTGAATGGATTTTATTTAAGTGTTTTCAGGCCTGTAGTTATCCCTAATGCACCTTTTCCTACCAAAATATTTCAGTTCACACATTTTTTTTTTTATGAATAAACTTTAACAGAGAACTATAAACAGTCAGATAATTTGCAATTATCACCTGGTGGCACTAACCTCCCTGTACAGTTTGCAGTCTTTGTGTAATAACTGAGTATTCTACTGACCCTGACTAAGACACCTTTGTAGAGGAAACCTTTGCTGGTTTTAACATAGGGCAAAGTACTAAAATACTAGGCAAACTACATATGCTATTACTTTTTATGATATAAAAATTTCAACTGTCAGTTTAGTTATTAAAATATATATATTTTTAATGTTGGAAAGTCAATTGTAATACATTTATGAAAATGTAATTATTTTGTTCAATGTAGGGCTGCAGCTAAGGATTATTTTGCAAATCGATTAAACCGTCAATTATTTTTTCGATTATTCGATTAATAATCGGATATTAAATGGTTCCTTAAAAAATATTTATTACATAATTTAAACCAAGATAAAATTCAGATTTTCCCCCTGAGGAGTTCTGGATAGAGCATATTGACAGAAGGAAAAGATTTTTATCTTAAATGCAAAATGTTTACACTTGTTTTTTTTTTTTTTTTGGAGTGTCTATACTCCAGTTAGAAATTTATCAATTACTGAATTAGTTGAAGATTAGTTCACTATTTGATTAATTGTTTCAACCCCAGTTCAATGTTTATCATAAAAAGATCAATAAAGACAATAAAACAATAAAAATAAATTAAATGTTTTAATTTAATTTTTTAATATTAGGAGGCTTTAACTGGCTATGAATTAGGCATAACCCTGAAAATGATGCATTTTAAGCAATTTAATAAAAAGAAATTATACATCCTAGCAAAGTTAAACAGTGGTCTTGTTCTTCCAGAAAAAAAACACAGCAGGTATTTCTGTTTAAAATATAATATTGTGAAATATAACTGACTTGAGTAACTTTAACCCTTTGACTTCAGAAACAGTTTCCAGTTTAAGAACGCTACCGTTGAACTGTGTGGCTCTCTGCCATTGCCTTCCTCCTCTCAGTCTGTGAGAGCAGTCATTGCATGCTGAACACCCGCCCACATTCATGCCCCTCAGACAGTCTGCACCACATGTGGCTCCATCTATGCTCACGTCCGTCTTTTCAGTAAAATCAGAAAAGATTCCTATCCCAACCACAGATAGTATGTTTATTAATGCAAGCTATTGAAACGTGCTGCTTTAGATTACAAGTAATGCAACATAAAAAGGAAAAGCTAAAGCAGTTACTACATCGGTCGTAATTACCGAAATGCTAATACTTTTTTATCATATTCTAAGATATGTTGGGTATTTATGATTACATTTACTTTTATATAATGGGGAAAAATAGGTTTAAAATAAAAGCTCTGAATTCAACATGTTTCACTGATTATTTTTTTAAACGTACAACAGAAGAGAGATTGAAAATACTTTGGCTCACCGTCCAATTTTCATAACTATGAAGAGAAATCTGAAGGTAAATATATTATTATAGAAATTAAGCAATTATAAGCATGTTACATTGGCCTTTTTCCTATTTATTTTCACATTTTTGTGATTTCATCCACAGTTTCCCAAGCATCGACAGTTCTCTTTATATGCAGTTAAGTATTTCCAAGTAAACCCAGAGTGACTTCAGCAGCTGCAACTGATAATGGAAACAGAAAGCTGGAAAGAGAGAGAGGAGGGAAGTACCTTATTCCCCACTGTTATGTAATTTTATCATTCTCATTGTTTTCTGACTCATTTTACTGGGTTTGTTTCTCAACTCCCTCCTGCAACATGAATTATTTTCAGTGAACTCTCCTCTGGGCACGAGCAGTACAGGGATAGGCAAACACACTTGTGCAATGTTTGGTGTTGCATTATAAACTAAAGTTTTGTTATTTGCGTCATGCATGTGGTGTGTGTTTCTTCTCAGGGCTTTTGCTTGTAAGTTTATGTGTGTGTTCTTTTTGCTTTGGCTTACCAAGACACCAGGTGTCGACCATCGAAAGAACCCTGGAAAATAAGAAGAAAATTCATTATAATTTCTTTTTAAATCTCATGACAGTTTTCTGAAGTTCAGACAGAGGAGGCACCTAATTATAAGTTGAAGTCTCTTCGTTTGATCTATGGCTCAAAAAGAGCAGAGTTCTATTTAATTTTAAGCAGACCTGACATCAGTCCTCGCTGCACAGAGGTGTTTGTCCATCAAACTGCTTCATCTTTAACTGCTCAGAGACTGAAATCACCACAGTATGTTGTTTCTAGTATAATAGAAAAATCTGCCGAGAGCAGAGCATTTGCATAAAAAGGAGCCAACCGCGCTGTGACATTTACACGTCAATCAACGAGAAGACGGCTGCTTAAATTAAGAATTTTTATGGAAAAACTTTCTATATTACAACCATCTGACTTCCAATTGGTTGAAATTTAGATTTGTAGTGGCATGCAAAAGTATTTGCACCACTTATTCATGCATTTTCACTCCTATTCAGCATTTTTTGTTGATGGTCGCCTTTAGTTAGCACTACATGCACCATACTGACACGTGAAAGACAGCGTAAAGAACCAAACGTAAAGCTGCTGGGGAAGTGTTCATGTTTTCATAAATAAATAAATAAAAATAAAATAAAAGGATCAGGAAAAAAAAAATTTTATGGAAACTGAAGGGGCATCCGCCCAGAGGCGGAACCTTTTAATAAGGGAGGCCAGGCAATAACCAGCGTAGACTGAGGGGTGGCCGATAGTGGATCAGTGCCAGAACCTCATGGTCAATCTACACTGTTCCAACAGGAAAATTAACGAGCAAAACATCCATATTTTCTAAATAAAGAAAAACGATCCTTCCCTACAGCCTTTCTAAACAAATAGACGCATATATTTAAACATCCGTGCTTTCTAGATAAACGGTATAGTGGATAAAATTGTTTCAGGTTTGAATTATGGGGCGAACATATTTTCCATTGTCATTACTTACATTCTTTTATAAATAATCATTCTGCATAAAATTGATATCTAAAAGTACTAATATATAGATAAATTGATTATTTATTAAGCTTTTATTAAAATAGTTATCTATGATTTCACTGAAGACTCCTAGATGACTTGCAGAAACACATATTTTTTTCTTTACCCCATAAGACAAAATCTAGTTCTGAAAAGAGCATGAATTTTGTATTTATCATCTTTAATGTTAGTATATTGATGTGCAAATCCACATTAACCACACTGTTTTTGTTGTCAAGTAATTGCTTTTAATATTTAAATATTCAATTTGAGAGTACTACTTCTGCCATCATCTGTATTAGAGGGGGAAAAAATGGTAGGGGTGGCCAATGATTGGCTAAGGGTGGCCTTGGCCACCCCTGGCCCCCCATCTAGCTTCGCCCCTGCATCCGCCATCACTCTTAAAAAGTTAAGGCTTTTTATGTTATTTTAGGCAAGCTACATGAGCAGACAGCCCGTCTAATTAACCAGCTGCTGTTCTTATGTTTACATTTAGCTATAGTAAAAAAATAATTTCTGTATCGATTGTTTTCATTAACTACAAGTGAGAAACTGTAATAATTAACAAAAACAAAAGCCTTGACATTTTTATTCTATTTTATTAAGCTTTAATGCACGGATAAAAATAAGTGCATATACATGTCAACACAAAATAGATTCTATAAATGATATAAAAACATTCTAAAATAAATACCAAGTATGCATAAAAAGGTACAATTATTATTGATTTTTATGTTAGTATTTCTACCTTAGTCGTTTATGACAACTGAACAGAAATAGTATATTTATTTTAACTTAAGATTTCTTATAGTATTTTATGCACAGTTCAAAAAGTAACTTCATTTTACTAAAATGGTAAATAGTTGTTTTATGAAATAAAATAATAAAAAATGTGCAATGTGTTTTTAAAAATATGTACCAAAAGGTAAAAAGATTATCTATTTTAACGGCCTTATGTTTTCCTCGTTTTCTACCTTTTAAATTTCATTACTGCAAAATGTAGGAAAAGACTAAAGCAGAGGGTTTTGGATACTAATTTTAATTAGGTCATTAAACCTATTGAATTATATAATTAGAAATAAAAAGTACCACATATACGACCCTCGAAATATCAGTGTTGCAGGCCTTCTGCGGTTCAGTTGGTACCTTACGAGAGAGATTTTGTACAGATAACGCAAATAACCTGTCATGCATTCCCTCCCTCCTGCTTCATGCTGGTGAGTTTGGTCCATATATTTCTTATCAGAGCTGCAGTGGGAGGCAGACCTACTTCTTTGTGTTCTCCTCCAAGTGATTCACATGGTTGGAGGCTCTGCTCTCGGACCTCTAAAACAAAAACATCACCATAATGGGAGGGATAAAAGTGCTCTGCTAATGTTTGACAAAACCAAAAGGTACAGCATGCTGACAAGGACAGCCAGAAAAAGATCCCCCCACAAACACAACACTGACTGGCATTTCTAGAATAGAAGGCAATTCACAGTAGTTTATATGCATAAAAGCTTTCTTACTTTTTATACACAAACACACAAATAAAAGCAGCCTGGTCCCTTACCAGTTTATCCCAGTCGGCCTGAATGCATGAGGTTCTGTATCTTGCGTTTGGATCGGCATTCAGATATTTTGTCCTCTCTGTGTTCCACTGCAGCTCTGACCAGAAACCCTGGAGCCGTCCAGCCTGGACGGCAGTATATGGAAATAAACAAGATCCGAACAGCAAGGACAAAATAGAGTGAGGAAAACTGCTAATTAAGTGCAATAATGATAATGATGAAAAGGATTTTACTTAGCCACCCTTTAAATGTCTCGGATTTAGAATCAGAGTGTGTAGAATATGGAGAAAGGTTAGGGACATAAGATACTTGAGTGGAATGTGAACGTTTTACTATAGCCTGAATATTTCATAACTGAAATGCAAAAAAAAAGATCATATTACTTTAATTAAATCCCAAAACAACTGTTTCAACTGCCTCTGAAACAATGGATTACTTGTTACAGGTATTATGTTAACTGTGACATTCATATTGCCTTAAAGCGCAGGGAATATGAATGTCACAGATAGCTTCTCATTTAATGAAGCTCAGTCAGCTGCCTAAGAACGATGCTAATTAGCCTTTAGTTTTCACACCACTGATGTTTGTGTTTTTGGTGACTAAAAATGTATCCTAACAGCCTTATATGCTTTTATTGTAAGCCAAAGAAATTGCTAGAACCTTACTGGCCAGCAATGGGCAGAAACAAGTGGGGGAGGGGCATTTCTCTCTTAATTTTCGCTCCATACAACTGAATAAAACTCATCCCTTCATCTAAAGATTATAATTTATTTAGATGTCTGGCATGTGAAGATAATTTCTTTAAACTAAGGGAAACGGTTTGATAGGAAAATATTACAAGATTAACAGTTTAAAACTTCCAACTAAAAAAAATATAATTTATAAATAACATTTTTTTAGATGCATAAAAAAGTTTTTAATACCTTTCCGTTAAAATCAGCCTCAATATGCAGCTCAGTGGTACAAAAGACACCAGGAAGCTCCAATAAGCACGCTGGGACTTCCTGAAACAAAAACATAAAACACACTAAATGTTGAGAACAAGGATAATTAGAGGTCATAATTATATATATATATTTTTTTTTATATGATTTAAAGATTTCCCTTTAGCTTAACCCGAAACGTTGGCCTATTTACCAGACAGGGCAGACCGATGACGTCAGGGAAATCTGGGCTTGGAGCCAGAACTCCCATATACAAATCCACTGTTTGCACATCTATATGCTGGTATCTGTGTTTTCTGGCTTCACAGTGTGTGTATATACCTTTTTTTCAAATATTGATGAAAAGGGCAGGACCTTATCAAGGCCAAGAGACTTCTCATATCCCATTCTGGACAAAGATGCTGCATGAGGGGAAACACAAATGAATATCCAACTACAGCACCAAAACAAGCTATCAATAACAAACTTTGAGTTATATGTATATCTGCATTTATAAATACTTAACCACGAATGCAATCAAGGTACAATAAGATAAATAAATTATCCTTCTGTCTAAATTCTAGCATATAACTTAAAGATATTTAAAGGCCAATAAATACCAATTTATATTAAATGTTATTATATAACTTGGGTGTTTTTTTTTTTTTGTTTTTTTTTTTTTTGTTTTGTTTTTTTAAGTTGACTAACATTTTAAGTGTTTTGCTTTCTGTAATAACCCTGACATCTATTCTCTGTTTCAAGTACACTGTCTCCAAGGTCTCCGAAAAAATCTATTTTCTAACTGCCCAGATTTGTATGGGTGATTTGGCACAAGTTAGTAAGGAGAAATTTGAGAGATAAACAAACTTGATGAAAGAATTTAGCTTTGTGTAGACCAGATGTAAGCATTCAAGTGGCTACAAACTGAACAAGGTGGAGAGAAAAAAAAGGAGTGCAGTAAGACTTTAAAAGGGAGAATGAGGGGTTTAAACAGACCTAAAATGAACTCTTGGATCTGATTGAAGGAATCAAAGGAGTTCATGTTGTCACACAGCCATTCGATAATCTGTAATGAAAGATTCACAATAGAGTTGACTGAACAGGGAGGAAGTCTAACATATGTCTTGTTTTTTAAATTACTGTAACTTTTAGTGGTTATTTTGTTCATTTGGGATAAGGAGAAGCTAAGCTAGCTTATGTCAAAAACAATAGTCAGTTTAATACTTTAGGAAATGATTATCTACAGGTTGCGTATTTTAACATTTTTGTCTCCTTTACTATGATGGAGTATTAGGGCCAGGCTAGAGATTTATTTTTTTTAATTCAAGAATAAAGTCATAATATTATGAGAATAAAGTCATAAAATTATGAGAATAAGGTTGTAACATTACGAGAATAAAGTCATAACATTACGAGAATAAAGTCATAAAATTACAAGAATAAAGTCGCAACATTGCGAGAATAAAGTCGCAACATTGCGAGAATAAAGTCGCAACATTGCGAGAATAAAGTCGCAACATTGCGAGAAAAAAGTCGCAACATTACGAGAAAAAGTTACAACATTGCGAGAATAAAGTCGCAACATTACGAGAATAAAGTCGCAACATTACAAGAATAAAGTCGCAACATAACGAGAATAAAGTCGTAACATTACGAGAAAAAAGTCATAAAATCACAAGAATAAAGTTGCAAGATTATGAGATGAAAAGTGGTAATACTGCAATGATAAAGTTGAAACATTACGAGAATAAAGTCATAACATTATGAGAATAACGTCATGAAATTACAAGAATAAAGTCGCAACATTACTAGAGAATAAAGTTTATTCTCATAATATTGCAACTTTATTCTCATAATGTTACGGCTTTATTCTCGTATTTAAAAGACAAAATCTCTAGCCTGACCCCAATACTCCATATCTTCACTGAATTTATAGAAAATGTATCCTCAGCATGACCATTCTTGAGGGTTGCTGCAGAGATTTTAAATTGGAAACCACACTCCACACTTTTTGTTATTAGTACCAAAAACTTTCATCTGAATTTGTTGAGTTTTCTCACAAAAAATCAGAAATTCTAACAACCTTCATGATAAACCATGTAAACCTCCATACCATGCTGCATCTGAGCTCTGTGCTTTAAAGAAATATATTTCTGCTATGTGTCCATTTGAATTAGCATCTTTTGAACGAAGCAGAAATATGAACAGGCAATTACTTTTATTAAAGGCAGCTGTCCCCGCTGATAAGGACAACAACACAAGCTGTGTGGAGTGTGATAATTTTTTTTGCAAGGTGAACTAATGAAGCTGTTGAGTCATTTAACCTTTGAATACATAATTCATTTCATCTGCAAGGGCAGCTGGGATATCGCATTTTCGATGGAATACTAATAAAGTCTTAGTCATACTCGGCATGGTGTCCAAACCAAATATCAAGCCGTTTATTTCTGTCTTTGACTCCCACTTGTCTTCTCCTCTCACTGGTTTAATCACAACATCATGTAATGTTTATGTTTCTGCTGCCTTTTTTTCTACCAACTCAAGGTTGACACCTACAGCTTGTATACAGAAGTGCAGAAAATAGGAGATTTTAATGGGATCTATGAATTACTCCCATGGAATCAATTTTCCTTGAGGAGAGGTGTCTGAAAGTGACTGTATATGCATTCTTCCTCCTTATTTCCACCCTCCCTCTTTGCCTCAAGGAGAGCGCATTGATCTTGTGTTGCCCAAAACCCAGCAGCAATCAATGGCTTTGTTTCTCTTGATTTTATTTTCCACAGATATTATTGAAATGCATTGCCAAATGCAAGAGTGAGCTCTGTGACTATGGATTTTGGAGGTCAATATATTTGTCCACACACTCTGTTATACTGTCTGCATCTGCACCTTTATTTCCAGCTTCGGGTCATCTCCCATGAAAACAAGGAGGCAGTGGAGGGCAGCCAGGCGATGAGGGTCGGTCCAGCTGCGGGGACACCTTGGGCAAAGGTGAAAAACAAGAAAATTGCATTTAGAACATAAGTGGATGCAGATAAAGAGGCTAAAAGCTGACATAATACCACTATTAGTTTAATATGCAACACAAGACACAGGTATATATAGAGACGGACATAAATCCTTTTTACAAACAATAATCTAAGTAATGCTTTGGTGGAAAGTCCTAAACAAACAATTTCCTCAAGAATTTGAAGATGTAGAAATAGAGCCAATATCATCAATATCATGAAAGATGGTGGCGGCAGCATCCTGGTGTGGATGTGCCTCAGGGAGAGGGAAGCAAGTCAGGGTTATCTACAGATGAATCTAGAGCTAAATACATACTGGAAAGTCTGTTGCAGGCATCAAAAGTTTTTTAAACTAGACAGAGGTGCACCTTCTTTTTTTATGGTCTAGTCAAAGTTCAGACCTTTAAATAACTAAAAAAAATTTAAGTTTTCAGAAACTCTTAAGCTAATCTGACTCATTTAGAGCTACTTTCTGATCTTTTCAAATTTCATAGTTATGATGTTATGCAGAATGTGTAAGGATGTAGGGGGTGTGATTACGTTTTAAGGTTTTCCACATGCATGTTTGGTAAAACAGAAATCCAAATGAAATGCTGTCTCACAGGTACACAGAGGAAAGAAACCCAGATACATCTTTATTGAGTCGGATTGTTCTTTCCAAGCTGTCGGCTTCCAAACACTGATTATATTTCACATTCTGGGAGTGTGTATGTACAAAAAGAACTTTTGCCAAAAAGAAAATAACCCTCTGTTTCCACCTGACTGCTTCTTTTCTTGCAATGCTCCTCCGAAACTATGCTCTCATATTTCTTGTCTGCTTATTTTTAGGATATTTAAGTGACAATTCCTGTATTTCTAGACAAATGTTTTGCATGCAACTCACCCAGGACGTGTGTCTGATCTCAGTATCTGCAGCAGGTAAGCAGGGCTAAGCTCAGCTGTGTGAATTGACCCACTTGCCAGCTCCAAAAGATGAACGCTTGTTTCATTTTCTTTGTGCATCACTGTGAGAGCATCTGACTGATATGGAAGGCCTAAGTTATCATCCTGACCTTAAGAGGGTTGGAACAGACAAAGAAACATACTTATAAATCAATTTTTATGTGCAGCCACCACTAAGCTTTGATTTGAGTTACCAGTTAGAAAAAGAGAATGACAGAGCATCTCATGCTGCCTGGTGTTGATGCAGTGGAGGAAATAACCCTGCAGATACACCAGGATGTAGTAACCTGCATGTAAAAGAAACAAAGTCAAATTTTTGGTGCATTTTTGGAATTTTTTTGTTTGTTTGTTTGTTTGGTTTTTTTTGCAAAAGCAGCATTTATTAAAACCCAGAGTTGTTTTTTTTCTGCAAATAAATCGAAATATCCTGCACAACCATTTCATACTCTCTTTCCTTTTACAAAAACAAATCTAATGTGTTATTGTTGGGATTTTAGTTGATTCTCCAATTATGTATTCGCAAATAATACATCTCGTTTAATGCTGGTGAAGATTCTCAGTCATTCCAAAAAAAAAGTTTAAAAAAAACACTGGACTTTTATTTCTAAGTCTGAGGACATTTTACATCCCATCCAGGAAGCTTTCTGAATTCAAAATGTCTAGAGTACTATCCGGCTTTATAGAACAGCCCAAAAAAAGCCTTGTTATGGCTTAGAAAACATGCAAATTGAACCAAAATGGGTCCACCCCTTTGTAATGGGGAGATGTTAAGGTCGTTCTTGGCATGTAAATAACCCAAACTGGCCCATGCCTCTGTAATGGGGAATCATTAGGGTTGGAAGGGGAGAACTCAGGTTTCAGCTCTCAGAAACCTATAATGCAGCGTTAGAGTTGATTCCTTCTCACTGTCATCTCAATCTGCATCACCATGAAGGTGGTCAAACATCGCTCCTGTGAGTCACGCCAACAACGACCCTAACGACTTCCCATTACAAAGGAGAGAAAACCTGCAAATTGAACCGAAACAGGTCCAAAGACATAACAAGGCTTTTGTTGGGCTACTCTATAAAAGCCTGGAGCTTAATGCGACTCCAGACTTTTTGAATTGAGAAAGCTTCCTGAATTGGAAGAAAAACATTTTTCAAACTTGGAAAACAAAGTCCAGTGGTTTGTTTTCAACTTTTTTTTTATACGTTTTGTTATCTTTTCCTTCCCTTTTACAGTAAAGTTTACATCTTAAAAGTATCCTGGTGTTCGTTTATGCTATATTGTGTGTGCAGAGACCTATGGGGATGAAGAGCGGATGGAGCTGGTGTGAAATCTGTGACGGTTTGTCGTTTCCAGGAGACACTCTGAACCTCTTGCTGCAACCTAAGGAAGTGAAGTGTGAGGAACCAAATATTTTTCCATGCTGAGGATGAAATAAGTCCAGGAAAGAGGTAAAACAGTGCTCACCTTTGTGAACTAAAACCACTGTGTAGGTCAGTTCCTGTTTTTCTTTTAGTGGCTGACTGTAGCAAACACACATGCTTCCTAAAAGGGTCAAACCAGAACACAAATCAGTTAGATTATAACAAATCTACTGGAATTTCTAATCTACTTCCAAACAATTTATTTATCTCACTTTTGTAAAATAAAAGAGCAAGAAGGAGAATATGAAGCTTCAAATAAATGCATGCATCACATAACGGTTTAACAAGATGTTGTTTGGTTTTGTTTCCATAGAAACCTTCTTTTTATTTAACAAAAACTCCCGAATTACAGTTGTAGATGTTTTGTAGGTTTGTGTTTGCAAAATGAAATAAATGTTTAAAAATAAAATATTTCTTCACAATTCAGGTCACAGTGATGAGGCAAAGAGCACAATGTTGAAAACAGTTACAAAAATAAAAAATAATTGAAAAATGTTGGTATATCCAGATTTTATTGTCTATATGTTCCTTTCATTTTTCCACCCACCCCTATATGTAATTTCTTCCTATCTATCCTTCAACTTTCTGGGTTTTGAAATTATAGATTTAAAGCCTTTACACCTCATTAAGTACATCTGTATCACTAGCTTATAAATAAAGTAAATATAATTCAGATGAACAAAGAATCCCACACTACAGTGGATTCTGTAAAGTACTGATTTTTTTTTTGCCCCTGACAACTTCTAAAGATGCTTTCTTCTGTTTTCTTTAAGGCATAGATCTAAAAAAATAAAAAATAAAAAAAGACGGCGCAAGTGGGGAGACCATGACTGAGCCTTTGTTGTTGACGAAAAAAACATAAACCAAAAAAATACAGAACCAAAAAGATAACAGAAAAAAAAAACAATTTCCTGATTTAAAGTGTCCTATTGTAAATTTATGAATTTGTCACCTAAGAACATATATTCCCACTTATTAATATTTCTAGTGGAATTTTGCAGTATAATAATTAATCAACTTCCACATAGAATAACAGATCAAGGTGTTTTCCTACTTTCCATTGCATTTATTTATCATAACAGAATTTTGAAATAAGATCTTCCTCTTTTTTCCAAATGTTTCATCAAAATGATTTTTGTGATTGAGAAAATGCAGTGTCTGGAAAAATGATGTATATCCATTTAAACCATTAACATTTTTTTCATGCTGTAAAAACAAAGTTCAAATCTGTTAGGGTTTTAAACGATAAATTAACACAAATTAGTGTTGAAGGAAAAGGATTCATGTCTTTTTTCATATCTACAATAAAAAGGAAAAGAGTTGCACTTGTATAAAACCCAGTAATCGATTCGTTATGGAAATGCCTCGTACAATAGCCACAGTTGTCATGATCTTGGCGCTGATGACTCATTTCATTCACCTACCTAGTTCCACCCAGTTCTCATTACCGTTCATCTGATCCACCTGCTTCAGCCTCTATTTAACCAGCCTTCAAACCAGTCATCAGTGCCAGAATATTTGAGCCTTTGGTGAGAGTTCTCTAGTGTACCCGTGTTTACTGATTTCCTTATCCTGACCGTTCTGCCTCTGGACCTCTAACCTTGCCTGTTCCTGTTCTGATCTGTTTGCCTGACCTGTCTTCAGACTCCTGCAGGATTTCTGCATGTCTGTCAAATGAAACTGGAACTGATTCCTGACACCGCCCTGGATTTCCCTTTGGTACCTCTTTGCACCTCTAAACTCCTGGGTCTGGCTACTGAGCACCTCTGCGACACCGGCCAAAACTCCACCCTCTGGATTATCCTGCATTTCTTGGTCTGCTCCGTTCTGATCTCTTGCCTGTCATCCAACCTCCCAGAGACCAGCGCCTGGGACTCTCTGGAAGGCGCTGGTCGTGTCTCGTTGTCAGCCGACCAGCTGGAACCAACCTCTTCCTATGGGCTCGGACTAAGCTATAAGACCAGGTTAGTGACTCGCACGTCCATAATCCTCCTCTGCCAGATGGACATGGTCACTAATTGTTGTCTCCTCCTGCAGAGGTCCCTGCATTTAGACACCAAAGCTGTTCACTGCAGTTCCGCCTTCAATAAACCCGTTTTGTTAAGTCTAACTATCTTTCTGCCTCGAATACTGGTCCTATTGTTCTGAGCCTGACAAAATGGGCTAAATCTGTTAGATTTACACATCCAGTGACTGAAATTGTTATAAAAGTGTTTAGGGCAAATAGCTCAAGCTGATTCGGACTGGCTGGATAGCACGTCTGTAAACCTCAGTATAAAAGAAAAGCCTCACCTACAGATTAATCCTGCCATTGTGGGCTTGTTTCCCTGGAGTATGTTTGCAATTGTACAAGTTTGAAAAACCATGAGTCCTTTTCCTTCCACCTTATAATCATGCAGTTTTTACTACAATTTAGCATTTTCTTAGTTTACATATAAAGATATTTGTGGTTGTAATGCGACAAATTGTCACTGCAACAATAATACAAAAAATAGAAACAAAAATATTACACCTGCTTTTTTTTCCCCCCAAACAATAAATATATGTGAAAACAAAGGACGTAAATATGTTACCGATTTGGTTTGTGAAGACCTGCATCCTAACAAGCTCCTGCTCAGGTTTTTCCACATGATAGTGGTCAAACCCCAGACTTACAAATCTGTTGGACACAAACACACACAGCCCACACTCAAGGTCAGGATCAATGCAGAATACAGATTGGTTTTGCAAGGCAAAAGCAATGCCTTACTTACCTTACTGTGCAAAAAGCATTAGCAGGCAACTCTAAAACAAGCTCCAACTGTTTAGACGCATAAGAAAATTAGTTAATGCTAATGCACAGTGGTGAAAATCACAAAAGGTTTCAAACGTTATATTATTACCTACCACAGTATCACAGCTATGGCTTGGGTGGAACTGAATGCATCTCAGCAGGAACTTGTCCTGCGAATAATATATTTATGTAGCTTGTTTTATTTACAGCTTTTTAATCAGGAGGAAAAGGACTAAGGAGCAGGTATTTGTTATGCACCACCTTGCGAGTGAGATAGTAAAGCCTTTGTGTGTGTCCGTCCCACTGGACCCAACAGAAATCCTCTACAATCTTTTCCGCCGCTCTGGACAAGCGCTCGGGATTTGAGATCACCTGGTACACATACATTTGTATTCAGCCTTGCAGATGCACCAAATTTATAATGCGAAATCTCCTCTAGAGGATAACACACTCATAATATTATGGCTCATGTTGAAACAGTATTCTTTGCTCACAGCTTTGGTAAATGCATTACAATGATTTTTCCTAATTATCCATTGAACGTGTGCTTTCTTAGGCTTGAGAAATGTCCACACAATTTATCAGACAGGGCAACCTGAATGCAAATTACTTCTGTTTTACAAAAGAAGTTGGAAGAATTGTATAACTTACCACTCTGTAGCCTTCATGTTTGCTTAGAAGTACATGGTATAGATCCACATCTGAAACGTCAATAATTCAATGTTTCAATATGTTTTTTCTTTTCTTTTTTTAGATTTTCTGTCTGTTTTCATCATGTATTCTGCAGCGGATTTTTTTAAATATACACTTCAAAGAGAGGAAAAAGCTAAAACTGACATCCGTCTTCAGCGAACAGAAGCAGATGGCTCTCCAGCCCCGATTTCCAATCAGTTTCTTGATGGAGGAACTACAACAAACATAATGCAAATTAAAGAAAGCCAACATACCATGCATAGAACTTTTCATTAATAAGCCCCTTACAACATATAATTAACTTCTACTGATATTGCCTTAGAAAAAAAGTTATTTTTGTAAAACGAGGAAAACACTGCTGTTTTTCTGACTTTTCTCTTATATTCTATATACCCAATTTGATGGGTTTACACAATTAATATCAGTTAAATAATTCAAATAGATTGCTAAAGCAATTAATTGGATTAATTTTGATGAATCAATTATTTAAATAATCGTCAAATATTTCAGTAAGTGATTAATCGTTGATTGGAATGTACAGAATCTGACACATCATTAGCTAAAAGAGCAACCTAATCAGGGTAGAAAGGATGGCAAAATTGTAAAACATGTATAAACACTTTGCATTTAGGATAAAAACCTTTTTTAGTGTGAGAATCTATCCAAAACTTCTTAAATGGCATGAAGTATCAGGTTCACCAGGTTTTAATTCTGTATTAATTCTTCTTTAAGTCGCCCTTTGCTATCTGATTATTAATCGATTAAGCAAACAAATAATTGACAGATTAATTAATCAATTGGCGAAATAATATTTAGTAACAGTCCTACATAAATCCTTATGCTTCTAACCAATCCCTGATTTCCTTTTCTTGAAAATACCTGCAGGAACTCTACAATTTGATTTTTAGCTTTAACTGAGATCAAATCCATATTTAAAAAGAGAAATCAGGCAACATGTTTAAACCATACCTGTACTTTAACTCTGCAGTCCACTGCTTTGAGCACTTTGGTGTTGTTTATGGGATGGATCTCAATCAGCAGAGTCAGACACTTTGATACTAGACAGATAGGCAATGCGAAGAAATGTTCATTAAAATAAAAAATAAAAACTCCTGTTATCTCTAAAAAGGTTTTAAATCACTTAAAGGGCAGGAATTTTAAAAAGCAGCATGGTTGATGTTACTTGGTTTGAGTCGCTCCTGTCCCCTGGTGTTCTGTGCCAAGCTGACAGCTGAAAGTATAAAAGAAAAGGCCAAAGTAATGCTGCAGGAAAAAAAAAAATCTGTATTCATTAACTATGCTTTGCCATGCCTGCACAGAATATATAAGCTTCTTCCCTGGTTTTATTTAACACATTTCCTCTATTATAAAAGCATAAAGTCTTACACCTGAGTGGCTCTCCAGATACACACCCTTACATTTGATGTGAGGGTGACAATCAGGTTTACAGAATGACTTTTCCTGCTGTTAGATCTGCATTCGTGCATGACAGAAGCTCACCTAATAATGTCTCCTCCTTGTTCAAAGAGCAGCTGCTGACACACACCTGTTTGTCGAAAGTATAGAGGAGCTGACGGGGCAAAATACACAGGATTCAGTGTGTAGGTCTGCAGCTACTAGATGCAGCACTAATGCAGAACTCTGTATAAACAAACTGGGCACCTTGTTTTGTTTAGTGTTGGGGTCATATTTCCCAATCCTGGTGGTGCCTGTTGCTCCCTTTTAAGAACAGAACAGAATACTATGTTAGGGTCATCAAGCATGTGTGGTTAAAGGGATACTGCAGCTTCTTATACATCTAATAAAACTATACATCTAGTAAAACCTCAAGTTAATCATTTCTCTTTCTAAAGAATTAAGGAGCTAAACACCAGGAGCTGCTAATAAAATGTTAACTGATCAGTAATTAAAAGCAAACTACTAGGTGTTTGATAGTACAAAATCAGAGCTTACTAAGGACAAAAAACTACTGAATATGGTGGCAGAGGAATGATTATTTGGGCTTAATCAACAGCAACTGTAGGAGGAGTTTTCATTGCAATTTTTGGGTCAACCGGGAACTCATCTCTTTACAAAACAAGGGGTCAAGATGATTATGGAACACACAAGGTTTAAAAGAACAGCCCATAGAAACTTTCTTTAGCAGCAAGCTAGTCTGCCTTACTAACTTGAGCTAAATAGAAAGAAGAAAATTTCAATTTTACTTTTGGTAAATTAATGTTGAACTTATTTCCTTTCTCTTCAAGCGCCATAAAAGGGGACTTCAGTTTAAGTAGCACCCACTTCCTGTATTAATATGCTCTGGTGTTATGGTTCTCCCCTTTTGGACTTCTTTTTGAGTTTTCAGTTACTTAAGTCATTCTGTTTTGTTGGTCAGTGGTTTCTTTTCCATTTTGTGTTATATTTAAGCTGGGTTGTATTTCTTGAGTTACTCTCTGTTACCCCGTTTTGCCATTCTCCTTTCCCCTAGCTCCCTTCCAGTTACTTCTTTCCAAACCTGCTCCCAATTAGCTCATTAGTCTATTCCTTGTTCTATCCCCCATATAAACACCTCCACTGCAGTTCCTCACTGCTGGTTTCTTGTTACCTGGCTCCCTATGTGTGTTTTCCCCTGACGTCTCCTGTTCTTTCATTTCCTGTATTTTATTCTTGGAGTTTGTTTCTGTTCCCTTTTTTGATTTCATTAAACCTGCAAGAACTCAATCCTGCCTCCCTCATGTCTGCATTTGGGTCCTCAACCAACTTCCACCCAACTTTGACATCTGGTTAATGTTCCTAATCTGCTAAAAGTGCATGGCTCTATTTTTCCATTTGGATATAACCAGAATGCAATAAAAGACATTACTGTCATGTAATAAAATCTGTTATTTAATCAAATTAAATGCCTAAAAAGTGAAGTACACTCGGACTAGCGAAAGAAAATCCCAAACTCAGGCACTCAGAAGACATGACAGTCCTCAACCTCTAAGAGCTGCACATTCTTTAGGGGGTCTATCATTAAATATTCATACTGTGAAGCAAAAGAGCAGACTAGTTTCCAATTCTAGATACGATCCCAAAAATACCCAAAAGTGTCAAGCTGATTTATAGCAGAATAAAGAGAAAGTTTCCCTTTTTTTCATTTGATAGCACACACACACAGTAATGGTGTGCTATGAGCGATTCCATATAGGATGAAGCAGCCTTTAAAATGTGATCATATTAAGATACTTCTAGTGAAAGAGCAACATAAATAATACTGCATTTTTATATCAGTATTCTGATCAATAAAAATGTTTAATTATAAAGTGCTTTGCTCACAAAGAGGACAAGAATTATCACATGTATCATGTTGTGTAAATCCTTAAAACTAAGCATGCATGAAACAGCTTTAAACCTAGAAGGAAAAAGTATATAGAATGAAATTAGCTTAAAGTGAATCTCCTGCAGAATGTAAAAACAATCAGATATAGAGCTTACCTTCCAAGAATAAAGCATACTCCCATCTCGTTCAGTGTTAAGGATTCGAGGGTCCACATCCTCTGAGTATTCTGGTGGTACAGTATTATTACCATTAAGCCATGCAAAGAATTCATACCCCCTATAACTGTTCTACTTATATTCTCAACAAGATTTACGTTTGGCTTTTGACTGGGCACTCCTAAAACAATAATACTTTATTTAAATAAAATGGCTAGATGTTATTCATCTGATGGATTCTGCATTGCTTTTAATAAGTTTTCTCTGAAGAATTGGCTGCATTTATTTCCATCTAACTTCCTATCAACTCTAACCTGATCTATTGTCCCTATTGATTAATCTTCTTCCTAGAGCATGATGCTGCCACCACCATGTTTTACCATTTAAGCTTTTTTTCTCTAGACTGTTTTCTAACAGATAATTTTTTTAAAAGGTGGACTTTAAAAAGGGGATGACTATAAATACATGTTACACTATTCATTTTAATAAAATGATTCAGAAGAATCTAAGATGATTTCTCTCATTTCAAAATTGTTTACTACTTTCCATAGTATAAAAACCCTCTTAAAATACATTGAAATAAATAGCAAAGAGAAGCCTCCATAGAATCAGAGTCAAAATCGTGTACATCGTGTACAATTTATTACTCAGTAATATCAAAATAAGTTTAAAAAAAGAGACAAAGAAAAAAGTTAATATTTAAAAGATCTGTGATTTGAAGTGCATTATTTTAAAACCATCTAGGCAATTTATATAATGCACCATGACAGAGCTCTACATATACCTATTTTTAACAAAACAAACAAACTGGTGAAAAGTGTATGCTTACAATGGTTTATTACTATTATTTGCAGCTATAACAATTATTATAACGTTTCCGCTTTGTAAAAGGGCAAACAGCTCCACCTGCTGTTCATTATGCGCATTATCAAGATGGCTATATAACAAATCACAGCTGCTCTGATTTCTTTGTAGCTGATAAAAACTTTTTAAAGATAGTTGAGTAATAATTGTTGATTGTATATTTAAGCTTAGACATATAAGTTCAATTATTATTTTTGCCAAATATCTCTGCAAACACCTGAACGCCTCACCTTTCACCCTGCAGACTGAAGCCTCTTTCCTGAGGAGATCAAACACCACATCTTTCTGCAGGTCAAACTGTTGCTTCAGCTTTAACATGCCTCATCCAGTCCGCTGTATTGTTTGTTTGTTTGTTTTCTCCAAATCCGCTCGCAGAAAACAGATTCCTTCTTAAACTCAGGCAGCTTACGTCTGGTTTCCGCTTACATCATGTGACCCAGAGGGTTTTTAAGAAAAGGCTAAACTACAGACTGCACGGATAAGCTTAGATCATACTTCCTCTGGACTTGTCAAACTTATTTTTAATAACATGCGGAAACAGCAGGCTGTTTCTGAGTTAACCACACCCTCTCCTGGGATCACACAGACCTGCTGCCATTGGTGCGATGGAATGTCTCACTGCAACGCTGCAGCATTCCGCAGGAGAGTTCACAACTTTAGAGTAGCATTTCGTTCTAAAAAAAAAAAAAGACTATATAATAAATAAAATACTAGTTTAACAGATACACAAATATAATAAACAAGTATAATTTTGAAAACCTTTAATCTATTTTGGCAAAAGGGTAAAACTGTTGATTTTGAGGAACATATACTTTAGATGAATGGTATGATCTAATCAGTGATTAACAGGTCTACAAATTTAAACAGCGACTAATTAAAACCGGGAGCGGTTGTTCCTATAATTGGTGTTTTTTTTTTTTTTTTTTTTTTTTTTTTTTTTTTTTTTTTTTTTTGTTTGTTTGTTTTTTTACTTGAATTGTTTAGTTCTTATTTTATATATTTATTGGACTATTTGACATTGTAATGCCTGTTGAAGGACTGGGTGTTTTTGTATTATTTTTACTATT
>NW_015150871.1:181286-202464 GCF_000732505.1 Cyprinodon variegatus | reverse complement strand
TATATATATATATATATATATATATATGTATAAGCTGAGATTTTAATAATTAATAATAATTGACCTAATCATTATTATCATTGCTATTATAAACAATCCCTGTCTCCATGGTTTCAGGGGACTTATAATCTACCATCTCCAGTTTTGACAAGGGCCCCAAGTTTTTTGCTCATTCACTCATGGAGCCCATATATTTCTCCTCCACTCTGACTCATTGACAGGTTAAATTGCTGACCATAAAATTTGTGACGAGTCAATTTTCAACACATTTTCTACAATGCTGTTACTTTGTTGTTGTTGTTGTAATTGTTAGGTAGCTCATAGCTCTGGCTGCGCCTTATGTCATGCTTCTTGTTGTAGACTGGTTGGGGGAATATAGAGGCCTATGGTTTCACTCATTTACTGTTTTATATCTTCTCACTGTCATGTTAAGGGCATTCATCTGCACCACAAAAATTGGTCTACACAGTAAACTGGCTATAGAGGAAATTTAACACCAATTTGGAGTGGAACCAGCCCTTATTAACAGAGTTATATTTAACTCTGTAGGTGTTAAAGTTACACTTGGGTTTGTTTGTTTTTTTTTTTGTTTTTTTTTGTTTTGTTTTTGGGGGGGCACTCCTAAAACATTAATACCTTTATTAAAGCCCTTCTATATGGAAGAGGATTAGGGCCACTGAAAAAATAAAAAAAACTTAACTGATTTTTAAATTTTATTTCAGTTTAATATGGGAAAAAAGTCAGAATGATTTCTGACTTTAATCTCAGAATTCTGACTTTTTTTTCTCAGAATTCTGACTTTAATCTCAGAATTCTAACTTTAATCTCAGAATTCTGACTTTTTTTTCTCAGAATTCTGACTTTAATCTCAGAATTCTGACTTTAATCTCAAAATTCTGACTTTTTTTTCTCAGAATTATGACTTTAATCTCAGAATTATGACTTTCTCTCAGAATTCTGACTTTAATCTCAGAATTATGACTTTTTTCCCATATTAAATTGAAATGTAAAAATCAGTTAATGTCAAAAACAGTGAACTTCTTTTTTTACTTTCTCAGTGATCCTAATCATCTTCCGTACTTTTATGATGCGTGTTAATATGGATTGTATGACGATATGGAGTTTATGAGCCATAGGAAAAATGTTGAGCGATGTTGAATTTACGCCCCATTTAGTCAGTCACAGTACTACACATTACAATGCTGCCACCTTGTGGTGTTTTTCAAAAAGCGCACATAAAATTCTTAACTTTTCTGAAGAGGATTCAGTAATGTCACCGACCAATAGGACCAAAAACCAACAACTTTGTTTGATACAAATTAATTAACGTTATCCTGTGAGTTTTAATAAAACTGTATTAAAGAAATTAAATTATATTTATATATTATATATAGTGGTTTTCTTATATATAAAATTAGGTGAGTCTCATAAAGTACACAACAGATACCTTTTGAAAATAGGTATTAAACATAATTTCCATTGAACCGATAATTCTATATAATATTTTGGGGTTCTCGTGACGTCTTCGTATAGACGATCTCTGTTTTCCCCGAACGTTGCCGAGAGTAACCGAACAGATTTTTTTGACGACCCAAACCCCGCCTCTTTTCCCGCCCGGTTCCGTCCGCTTGTCCTTCCCCTCCCCACACTATCTGGTGCCTCTGGCAGTAGAGAGCGCGCGACGCAACACACTGACAGCCGCGACTCACAACCGAGGAGTGGAAAGATGGAGCACAGAGAAACCGACTTCAATATATTGCTAGCGACAGACTCATACAAGGTACGGTATCTATGACGGGGTTCGGAGGGGAGGCCGGGCGGGAACGAATTAAACCCAGTGTGGAGATTGATCTAGTCAAGGTGGTTTCATCAGCAGACCGGAGGCCGTCACGCCGCTCTGTACCCGGTGTCTCTTGTTTAACCGCAGGCCGAATTAACTGTAAGAGAAGAGCACTGGTACTGCTGAGGCAGAAACCCAGATATAGAGCATCTTTCTGTGAAGAGGCTGACTCCCACCCTGGGTGGCCCCTGGTTATAATGAGTCGCCTCCCAGCCGGCTCGTGGTTAGCTGAATTAGCCAGCTAGCTTATAGAAGGCGCAGGAGGTTGAAAGAGGGGATTGATATAAAAAAATGAAGGCTAATATTAGCTCCCAGCTAGCAAGTGCTTTATTCATTATCCAGATGAACCCTCTTGGGTAATATCTCCCTATCCAACGCCGAGTGACTCATTAACCAGGAGGGACTTTCGAGAAATCAAAACTGAAAGTTAAAAGAGAAAAAAGCCCGCAGTTACATTTGTAGTGCCTCGAGACCAAAAGCAAAGTCATGCGTTTCATTTATCTGCTCGGAAAATTTCTACCCCAGTTAGCATTCTAGTGGAGGCCGTAATGGCAACAATATAAGGCTACTAAAAACACCAGCTCTTAATTACAATGTAAACAGAGCATTTGTGCGTGTAGTGTTTTATAGCACGTTGCCAGTGGTTGCCATGCACAAGGGTCACGTGACATCAATGGGATGCTGATAAATGCAGCCTGCCAACAATGAGAATTACTACATAATTAACTGGCATAACTGAAAAAAACTCTCACAAGAAGCCTCATTCTTAAAATTAAGAAGATAAGAACAATCATAATATTGAATTTATTTCTTTGTATAACATTTTTAAGATGATTTCTAAAGGAAAATAATTATTAGACCAAGAGATATATTGTAATAAATGTATACACTTCTCATAAAGTATATTATAAAGCTAGAATTCCTGTTTGGTAAAAATAAAATAGTTAAATACAACAAAAATTAATGTTTCTTTGTATAAATTTTTCTTTTTTTTGACTTTATTTTATATATCTTTGACCACATTGTAAGACAGCAGGTTATTTTGGGGTTTATCATTACATGAATGAACATTTTAGCTGCCTGGAGTGGTACTTTTGAAACCATGGACTGAAAAACTTAAAATATTATTCGAACATGATTTCCAACTTTATTTAAATTAAGATTTAAAAGTTAATTTTCATTATATTATTACATAAAGATGGTACTTCCACTCACATGTTAATAGTATGGATGTTCTTTTTTATCATGAATGTAAATTTTATACACAGGATTATTATTTTAGTGATTAGATCTGTAAGATTTCAGAGTCTGTAACCTTAAATTTGCTCTAAATTATCTGTAGAACACATTTAGATGGGAAAACGTGGATAAAAGTGGATAGAGATTCAGTGAATAATCAACGAGCCCCTCTACTCTTCCCGTATCTCCTAAACTTTTTATATCCTGGGATGATAAGAGCTGTGCAGAGGGCCTTTTTATAGAGCCAGGTCTCAGATAAGCACATTTAATCCACATTTAGTTTGAGTAACAGAAGAATAAACTGTTCAGCTTTAGACATGATATTTCATGTATTTAAATGAAAGCCCAAAAATATTTTTTGGTGGCCCAAACTATTTTCAAACGAATGAAAATACAAAAAAGTACTTATTTGATTTTTTTGTTGTTTTTTTACTTGAATTGATGTATTGATAAAAGAGCACCTTTTATAATTAATTTAATGAGAAATTTCTTAAATGGAGAAGTTTAGCTGAGGAATAGGGTTGCGGTATTTGATAACAAATTTAATTGGAATTTTAAAAAGTTAACAATTAAAAAAAAAGTTAAAATTAAAAATGAAATCTTTTTAAAGTGATTAAGAAGATAGTGGGTATTTCTTTGTCATACTATCAAATACTGTCTTAATGGTATGAAATGATTGCCTGTAAAAGTTTTTTTAAACGCCTGCTTTTATCATTCAGATATTTGTCTCCTTTATTAGATATATGTCGGAAAATCATCATGGAAATTATGTTTTAATAATATTTTTTTATTGCTACCTGGGCTTAATTACATTATGAGATATTGGACTCTGCTGCTGTGTCATCTGATTGGTTGTCCTGCACAGCAGGTCGACCAGGGGTGCTCTAGTCTAGTGATTCACAACCAGGGTATGCCTGTCCCTAGTGGTCTGCAAGGGCATTGCAAGGGGTGCATAAAAGTATTTAAATTTCCTAGGTGGGAAACTAAAATGGGGCTGGAATCTTTTTTGTTTTGTGAGGACCCAATTAAGAAAATAAACAAGCTTTTATCAACCAAAAAGTTTTTTTCTAATATGTTTGGTTTCCCCTTCAGCTTTGACAAACATCAAAACGAAGCAGAAGAACAGAATGGATGTAGAGAACATCCTAGTATCGGCTGTTTTTCACACTGAGCTCATCCAAGGTTTATCATATGCTTTTATTTTGTATTTCTTTTGATTCCTTACCAACTTCTAGGTTTTTTTATTTGAGGTGGGAAGCTAATGCCTAAGAAATAAATGCTCAAATTAAAAGATTAGGTAAAATACTTTTTATTTTATAACCATTTCTTGTATGTTCCACTTTTGGACAGTCATCAATACTTTTGTCTGAGATGGGTTACTCATGCCCAAAGGGTTCAAAAAAGGTTGGGAATTCCTGATCTAGTCCAGTCCTCAAGAGTATCCATCCTCTAACATTTAGATGCAACTGTTCTCTAAAACACCTAAATCTAAAGGTTCAATCCCCTCATTTATCTCAGCAGAGGCAGGGCAACGAGCCACTCATTTGATTCAGGTGTGTTAAAAATGGGACGCATCGAAAAGTTGCAGTAGCTCTTGAGGCCTGGACTTAAGCACCCCTGATCTAGACTATAGATGATGTGCAGCTGATGTCAGCCAATCACGTGACACCCTCGACTCCGCCTCCTTGGACTGCGAAACAAACCAACCTTACATAGAAAACAACAAATCTCTTTTCTTCTTTTTATAACAGTTTTTGGCATGCTGGGTGATTTAATTTGTACGATGGAGAGATATAAAACATTTATGACGTACAAGTGAGCAAATTTATTATCTTCACAGCCGATCAGCGCCAGCCGCAAAACTAATGTGCAGGTGGAGAGCATCTGGTATTAACTTTAATTTAGAGCAAGTTACAAAAGAATGCAGCTTTTAATGTCAACTAACCCATCCCCCACCCCCCAATGTCAGCAACCTGGCCTGTTCTAATTATCACTTCGACAAGCAGAGATAACCAGCTGATCTCTAACTGAAACGGCAAAGTGTGTTTATGTAGAGCAGAGATGAGAGAGCTTTAGGTGAATGGAGTTAAAGACCAAACTATGAGCTCCATAATGCATATCCTTAGATATTCAAGCTTTCTTTCCAACCTGAAAATAAATATTTTGATCATCAAATCAACTTATTGAATGTTTTAGTTGTTTAAAATCAAAATATATTATTTACTGCTAGATGAGTCAATATGCAAATATAATTTATGTAAGTGAAGTGAGTTACAGAACATTTTGATTATTTTATATACCTCAGTCAGAAAAATATGCTGAAAAACATCCATTTAAATTTAACAGTTTTCGTGTTCATCAAAGGAAATCTAAGTTTGTTTGTTTTTTATTATCAATGAAGGTCTTGAAATTAACTTTCTGTAGAAATCTTGATATTGCGATTAGTATTAATTTTTATCTCTAACTTAGATCAATCAAAATTTTGATTCCGTTTTGTATACTTAGCTAAACTTACAAAATCCCTTTGCAACAAAAAAACTAGTTATTCTTTTATGCATTTGTGACAGCTTATAACTCTTTTCTGGAGAAACGTGGGTGTAGCAGGGTATGGTTTTTGTCCGTTTGAATGTTTGTTTGAGTCATGCAAAAAGTAAACAGGCTTATTTGGGATCGCTTTAAGCTCTTACACAAAATAAGGTATTAGCCTGTGGTGTTAAGTGAATACTGTCTGTATTTGCATAACTTCCAACTAAAAGTCTGCAAAAGGGAAAAGAGCCAAAAGACATGAAGTTCTTATGAAGTCACTAATGCAGCATACTTTTATTGATAAGCTGTAAAAATAAACTACAGTTGTGTGCCTAAAGCTCTGCTGCAAGGTTTGCCTTCTGGCTAGGTACACAAACATGTAACCTCATCTATCAGATGGACAAAGATCGTTTTTTTAATTAAACGTATCGTCAAATGTTTTTAACAATGTAAATGTATAATCTGCTCTTCAGACCTATTGTTATTGGGATAAATATGATACCATGTTATTATAAGTCTAAAATCTGTTTTCCAACTTTCAAACAGCCTGCATTAGGGTGGAAACTGTTTATTAAAAAGCTGGAAGGGTTACAGGAACAGTTATGCTTGGGTTAACCTGCCAAATGCTTTATATGTCACCTGGAAAGTTTGTTTTCATTGGCCAGATGGTGACTGCCCCCTACCCTGGTTTTCTCCTTGTTTGTGTTGGCATTGATTGTATGGAGGTGGATCAGTGCTGCTGCAAAATGATCTCCACCATTATCCTTGGTTAATAAATAGAAAAAGAAAACAAGTGAAAACCTAGTAAAAACTGAAAGCATTAAGGCTTTATCTTAAGGAACAGATGCAAACATCTTAGTAAGCACAGAGCAGATCGTTAAAGTGAGAGCCGTGATTTGTGTGGGAAAATGAGGATATGCAAACGTACAGAGCATTCTTTCAAATCCCTCACCTGCCACTGCAGTTTTTACATCTTTTTTAACACTTCAAAAAAGGGTCGGGTGCAATTTTTCATGCAACAATATTATTGAACTTATTAGCATTAGTTCAGTGCCAGATGACAGACATTTTTTATGCTTATAAAAAAAAAATTTAACCGCTAGAAATAACAGAGTGGGAACAGATTTTTGCAGCAGGACTGAAGATAAACTTTATAGAGTTAAACCAAAAATAATTACGAAATTTAAATATTTAGGCATGTTATGTTATGTTTAGAGCAGCTGGTGGAGGTAAATCCAGCTGTTTAGAACGTAATCTGCTCTAATGTCAATCAGCATACAAAAAAAACTCCCCATGTTTTATGGGATTTTTTTTATTTTTTAGGTTAAACTTTAGTTATTTTCATAATTTAATCTTATTTCTTTACCTTTGTCTGTGGCACTTTGAGGTTTATAATGCACCATATTTATATTAAACTATTTATAATTCACTATATTTAATTATTCAGTATTATCATTATTATTGATCAGAATTTAACGGAATTTCTTCCAGGATTTCCTTGAATTTAGCTCCATCCATTTTCCCATGAAACTTATTGAAAGCAGAATGCTGTGGGGATATAATATTGAGGGAAACCAATAATATTTTGAATATATATTGTTGGGACTATGAAGGAATGAATCGTTTTTAAAATACAATGAGACTTGTACTAGTTTTTGTTCAAGGTATCAACCTCTTGGTAGCTCGAAGTCTTCTCAGTTGTTGAGGTTAATTAAAAGCCCATTTTTAACCTTGGCTTAAAAATAATGCAGTGATCTAATGTCCTCTCTGCAGTTTACCAATTTCTCATAGTTTATGACCTGTTGTTTAGGGCAGTAAGTAAATAATATTGGATGATGGTGTTTTGCAGATAAGTCGGTTTCTGGGTTGTGCTGGTAAATATCAGCACATGTTGAGGAGAATATGAGCTCACGTGGTGCGGCTGAGTGTCATGTTCAGAGACTCCGCTCTATTTTGAGTCCTAGAAAGCTCAGAGGAAAGGACACAGTAAGGTCAAAGAAACTTAGTAGTTCGTTGACATTTATCTGATCTTGCCTTGGAACTGCTTGGTTACCTCCTCTCCTTAATATACATGTCAAATACAAAATTAGATTCTCGCTTTATTTTATTCGTCAGGGATTTTGGTCGTCTGGAGGACAAATCCGACTCTGTGTTAAGAGAAATGCTGTCTTATGCTTTTAATTACTTCAAATTAAACCTGTGACCCCTTCAGTTTCTACATTTGCTCCAAATGTATCGTGAGGACATTTCTGAACTCTTTATTTGATGCCCACATGACTTTAACCCACTCACATTTTAGCTTCTCTTGTTTTGGGGGAGTGCATCCTTTATTTTGAATCTCATTGCAGTTAATTCCTGAAACATGCCCGGACATATCCCCAGCTGTTTATTCCTTCACACGCCACCGACTTTGGACAGTTATTGTTCGTGGAAAATGTTTGCAGTAGATTAGAAAACCCCAGATGAAGCACGCAAAATTTACCCAGTGAGCAGATAGGAGCAGTGGGAAGGAAAGGAAGGCGCTCCGTTTAGAAATCCAGTCCCTTTTCCTCAGATTCTGACGTTTATAAGAATTTACTTGATTTAACACAATATATAATCTGCTATCTAAAAACGGTGGTAGCTTATTTCTCATTTATGAGAGGATCTTTCTCTTTTTAATATATCGTTTCCAATCTTCATGTTTTTCAGTATTTTTCCAATATATATAAAAAGTTCTCACTGTTTCCCAAAGTTTCCCACTGGTTTAGTGACTCAATAACCATACCTCAGCTAATACAGAAACCACCCGAAGAACCTGTCTTCATGCGTTGATGACTCCCATTTGCTTATGTAGTGCTTTTTTGTTTGTTTTAACAACGTTGAGATTTATTTTACACATCTTGACTAGTCTGTGCTTGATCCGGGTTCAGGGCAGGAGCTTAGGGCAGAGATCCACAGAATTTATTGAAAAGGCAAGAGCAGATGGAAGACAAGAAAAAGATGGCAAACATGTGGAAGAAGGTGCTCTGGTGAAATCCCCTACTGTTGGGTACGGTTGTGGCAGCATCATAGCACGGCGATCCATTTTGAATAGGAACATGGGTAGGGTTGCCTTTTCCTTCCACTGTCTGATTATTAGCTGCTTTGTGTTGCTTTATCACATAAAACCCCATGATAGCAGGTTGAAGTTTGTGTTTGATAAGTTTTGCAATCACTTATTTTTTATTATTGTCTGGAAAAGAAAAGTGTGGAAATGTTTTCTTCTGATAAAATCATTTAGGATGTGGGTCACTGCAGCATGGCTTTAATAAATTCTGTTTGTGTGTTGACAGGTAACTCATTACAAACAGTATCCCCCCAACACGAGTAAAGTCTACTCCTACTTCGAGTGCCGCGAGAAGAGGACGGATCCCAGCAAAAGCAGAAAAGTCAAATATGACCAAACTGTCTTTTACGGCCTGCAGTACATCCTTCACAAATACTTAAAAGGTAAGCGTCGTTTTTGCTAGAATTTAGCATTCCTAAATAAAAATTCCCACTGAGTCACAGCTAATTTTCCAAAGACGTCCCCATAGGAAGGTTTCATGAAGTTTGCCTTTACATTAACTAGATAAATTCAAAAAGCCTAAATTGGCTAAAAAGAAAAGTGAATATAAAACCAACCCTGAAGAGTGAATACAGATATTCCCTGATCTAATTACCTGGAGTTGGAGGAGTCTGATACTCACACGGTTTCCTCCTGAGGGAGATCAACAGAGAGCAAAAAGTTGGAAGAATGCCTCTGCCTCCTACTTCTTAAAAGGATTTCATGGTTTGGTAGCAGAGGTGAGGGGGGTGCAAAGAGAGAAAAGGAGACAAAAGCACAGCTGCTCCCTCATTGTTAGACGGAGAAAGACGTGTTGTCTCCACTGAGCGTCTCGCTTAATCGGTGACTATTGAGGAAGCGTGGATGGACCTTAAAGAACAAATATAAGGTTTATGATTTTTAGTAAAAGAGATCGGTTTATAAATAGTGAAATAAGACTTTGTAGAAGCAACTTTTAAGACCTGCCTTTATCAAACCTGCTTATGTAAATTGAGTGAATTAAACTGGCAAAAATTAAAGCATTCAAAGATTAATATATGTGATCTGTGATGGAATTTTCCCCGTTTTTTAGCACAACTAGACTCTGTTAAGCAAATGCCTTAAGTTCTAACAGAGGATGATGCAACCTAAAGGGAGAAAACAGTTTAATGAAACTTTCTCTATTAGGACTGCACTTGTCTTACATGTTGAATCGCTCTAAAAACAAATATATGTTAACCCTTTCTGATTTTATTTCTCATTCTATTACTGTGTTCTTACAATACAGATGGCAATGAAGTAGCTTTTGTCTTGGGTTAGGTTTAAATAAATAATTGCTTTACACATCATTTTTTTTAAGGCAAAGAAGTAATAAATTATACTTTAATTTGAATAATAGTGCTTTATTTGACTTGTAAGCGATACTATATTTAGACACTACAATAGTAGACAGTTTTCAGTAACTTTATAATTAGAAACTCCCAACTAAAGCCAAAAAGTTTCTGACTTGTTGTGTTGGTATTAAAAATTGTTACAATGGTATTTGAAAAGGTAATAAATTTAAAAGTAATAATTCTTGCAAATACCCTGGATGTGCAAACTTTAAAGGTTAGAGTTCAGTTATCCAATGATATGTTGATATCAGAGGCAGTCTGAAAGTAGAAGCTAAGATGCAGACTTGCAGAATTTTTTTTTTTTTTTTTTCTGGTTTGCCATACAGCAGGAAGTTTAATAGTTATAAATTATAAGTTCAACATAATTGTGTTTTCAATTCTTACTAGTTTGTTAAATCCAGTTTTCTCAAATCTGACATCTTCTCATTTTTCTTCCTCTGTTGTGTTTAACCTTTTTGGTCAAACTGATCAAGTAACAGTAAAGCAGGTTTCTGGTATGTCTGTCTGTAAGATAACAGTTAAAAATGTCCTTTCGGTTGTAAAGGAAGTAACGGCCTTCAAAATAATAGATTTGCACTTTTATTTCTTTTCTTCAGGAACGGTGGTGACCCGAGAGAAGATTCAGGAAGCCAAGGAAGTGTACAGGGAACATTTCCAGGATGATGTTTTTAATGAGAAGGGTTGGACTTACATTCTGGAGGTAAGAACTGCTGTTTGCTTTCTTTGTTTTCTTTTCCTGGTGTGTTTTATCCAGGGATCTGTACTGAAACTGCTAACCACATAAAATGTTTTCTCTCCTTCTTCTTTTAATTCTTCTTCCTTCACCTTCTTCTTTTTGGTCACTTCCTTTTCACTCATTTCCTTATAATGGTCATTTGAAACTTTTCCTTCGCTATATTCCTTCTTTTTCTTCCTACCCTGTCTTTTTCTTTCCATTTTCTTTATTCATTCTCTCCTTAATACAAAAACTTTTCGTCTTACTCTTTTGGTCTTTCCTTCCTTTCTCTCTTTGGCCTTTTCATACCCCTCTCTTTCCCAGTTGCTTTCTCTGTTTTAATTCCTTCTTTTCCTTTTTGTACTCTCTCTTTGTTTCTTCTTTAGACTTCACCTTGGAACAAGAGCTACAAACAACGGCCTCAGATCATAGATAAAATGATTAATTACTTAGTAGAAACTTTCAGCACCTTGGATAGAGAAAAACTAGAAGAATGTAAACAGTCTAGTTTCCATAAACCGATTCTTATGTTTCTTTTTCCAGTCTGTCGTCCTTGTTGACAAAAGTTTCCGATTCCTCTGTTGATAATCTGCAAACGACACACACACAGCTGTAGAGGGTGTTGTTTTCAGTGAAAAGCTATAAAATACACCAAATGTTATTTGTTGCAGGTCTTCACAGCAGTTGTATAACATTTAAAATGTGCAATTTTCTTTTATTTTATTTATTCTGTGCAGGGCTCTTGTGCTCTACTCTGACTCAGAAATGTGTTTGTTTTTTTGTTGGCAGAAATACAACGGACATCTTCCCATTGAAATCAAGGCAGTACCAGAAGGAAGCGTCATTCCTCGAGGCAATGTTTTGTTCACTGTGGAGAGCACAGATCCTGAATGCTACTGGCTCACTAACTGGGTGGAGGTACGTTTGCTTAGCGTTGCTGATATTACATAACTAAAATCTCAAACTTTTTTATTTTTCTTTGGTTTTTTCTTTTGGGTTTTTTTTTTCAGCCATAAAATGCTGCATCGTGTCACCTCAGTATTTGTCAGCAGTTTCTGCTCCTTCTTAAAATGTTTCATTGTTACTATGACTTCTATGAAAAGTGGGAAATTTACTTGTAACCTAATTAGTTTTTCTTTAAAAAAAATACAGATTTATACTCAAACATATGCTGAAATGATGCCAAAGTGAAGCTGTTCTTCACTATAAAAGTTATCACCTCCTATATCTGGCTGAATCACAGAGCTGTTGGAGCTAATTGCTTAATTCACACCATAAAGATCTCGTTTGAACTGGCCTGGCTACTTTTTTCCTCATTCCTTCTTCCCTCTCTCACTTTGTGCTTTACTTTGTTCCCTAAATTAATCCATTATTCTTCATTTATCCGACCTTCATTCCTTTATTCCAATCTTACTGTTTATTTTTCCTCCGCCTTATTCATCCACTCCTTCATTTATTCCTTCCTTCTACAGATTTTTTATTCTTCTGTTAAAAGTCTGACCTCTTTTCTCAAAAAAAACCTGAAATCATGTTGGTTCTGGAAAATTATGGAGGATGTGTGTATCTCAGTGAACAGGTGAATTATGCAGCATGAGTAATATTTAATCTCCGCCCTCCTAACGTGTGTTTTACTCGTTTTTTTTTTTGGTAACAGGCACTGGTTTCTTGCACAAGTTAACCCATTGAGAAAACTGAGCCCATGTTTGGATTGATTGGACTGATGTAGAAGAGATTTAAAACGATATAAAGGCAAAACACACCCATATTTACACAGATGTACACCTTTTGAGTGTCTTTCCTTATATAAATACGTTCTTAACCTGTCATGCTCTGCCACATTGAGTCATTCTTCATGCCTGGTGTAAAATTAGCCTCAGCGGTCATCCTGATGTCCTTGAGTTGCGTCACTGGGTCAGTTCTTCTCGCTCTCTCTCTCCCATCTTCTGTTATTTATCTGTACCTTCCCTTTGTAACATATTTCAGTTTCCCTTTTTTTGTCTTCATTTCTTAAAGCCTTCCTCGTTCCCTTCACATTCTCTACTTCCTTATCTGTATTTTAATTTAGTTTTTGTTAGAACGAGTGATGGGCATTTTTTGTGAATGTAATTTCACGTGAGGTTAAATTAGGTTAAGGACTGGGATAACGATTTTTTTTTTTTCTACACACCACAGATGGCCCCGCAACCTTGTTTGTTTGGACGTTGGCTTTACTCTGGCGGTCACGAGTCCATACAATGTTTTATATTTGAGGAGGCATGTGACCTTGGAGTTATAGGGTGGTAACAGGCTGCGCAGTGTTTGCAGAGAAAGTCAAGTGACGCATCAAACAGGACGTTTCCAAAGATTAGATTTGGTTACTTTTTACTTGCGCCATTTCCCGCAGCATAGATGACTTTTCTGTTGTTTTTTGACAGGTTTTTTTTTTTTTATGCTTCCTCATTTTTGCTCATGACATGTCTGATCACAATCATAAATGACATAAACCTTAAATCTTCCAACTAAGATTCAAAAACTACATTAAAAAAAAAGCAAAAAACTAGCTCATCTTGCTAAAGCGTCGTCTAGACCAGGATCTGAAAGCCCCAATGTAATAATCACAAACCAGTAATGTAGCAATGGCTCTAGTCTGTTTGTTATTGCAACAAAAGCATAACAAAGAAACCTGATTTACCCGCTCAACATAAGGCTTTAATTGCTTTAAAAGATAAAACTTCTCCCTGATTCCTCCGTGACTATTTTTATGAGTTTACATGTGAAAGCTTATTATTCACAAGAAGTAATTATCCTATCAAGGTCACCGTTCTGCTTTAAATCCTTTTATAATAATAATGCAGGGTTATTTTTCACCTTTTATTTTTTTATTAACAGCCTTCTACAAACTTATAGATTAATGACTTGATTTCCAGGTTCCTCTTCCTCCATTTACCATTTGCTGTTAATGTTTTGTTTGTTAATAGATGTTTTCGTTCTTATTTAAATTGTTATAATTTTATTTATTTTTTTTCTAACCTAAATGGGAGGAAAGAAGCAACATTGACTCCAAAAAGCCCCCCAAACATTAGCAGCACATATTAGGGATCAGTTAGATGACTGTTTTTGCATCTCTAAAGTCTATTTTAGATAAATACTGGTCTCTGTGGCACATTGGGTTTGATAAGTTACATTAAGAAAAAGTAACTTTTTACTTTAATAAATGTGAACATGTGGGTCCGCTAGGGTTGTCATAATATAAAAATTCCAAACTCGATATCCATCCCCATAAAATATTTGCCACTGTGTTCAAAAATGCCAAATAATTGAAAGGATAAATAATGTATTTAATAATATGAAAAACTCACCTTTTTCATCTAAGTATGGCCCATGCTTTTGCCACATAATCAAAGATTCCATTAGTTTACCAAATGCAAATAATTACCAAATAAATTATATAAATATAACATAATTTGACAATATTTTAAGGCTCTTCGAGGTATTGTTCTTTTAATGTGCAAATAATCTGGAAATATAACATTTAAAATAACATAACACTTGTATTTAGTATCACTACCTTGCCAACTTGGTACTGTATCTGGAGTTTTTGATACTTTTGACAGCCTTAGGTTCTTCTAAGGCTTCCCACGGAACGGAGTGTTTTAGTTAGAAAGACAAAGATTTAGTTTCTTAACAACAAATATTTAGGTATTTTGTTGCTTTCCTATTATTAGGCATGGAGGAGGAGTAGTCATGCTGTAGATTCCTTTATACAAAAGTCCTGGACATCCAGTTAGACTGTATGGCCTCTTTGAGTCTTTGAAATACCTTCACATTTTAAACAGAAATGAATGAATGGATCTTCCACCAGAAGAAAGATCCAAAATATACATGAGGTTTAATAAAGGAATGGTTCCCAGGTCAGATTTAACTGGGTTAGTTTTTAATCCATGTAAGGTTTTTCCAAGACCAGTAATGAGTGGAGTTTTTTCTTTTCTGAATATTGAAGAAAATTGTACTCACCTTCTTTCAGCCAGCTGACCTATCAGTGCACAGTAAGCAGTAAGTGAAAGGGCAGCAATGTGCTACTCTGTGTCAAACAGTTAAGTATTTAGTCAAAACCGGCTGATATTTTTTAAAACCACCAAACCAGATTCCAAAATCAGAAATGAAGCTCTAAAGGGAAGCTGCCAAGTAGACTATATTTCTTAGAGATACTAAGACAAAAAAAAGGAAACTATATGCATTATAGTTCACGTTGCATTGTCTTTTTTAAATTCCCCAGGCAATGAGCCGCTTGTTTTCATATTCAATCACCGTCTCTGGTATTGAAGCATGAACCATCAAGGAAGGTATTTTTCCCACAGCGGGCCTTGTGTGAAAGTGTTTTGAGCTTTCATCTCTCCTGAGCCTGTTAGTTTTCGGGTTTAGCTCCACTGAATACTAGAAAACCAGGCGGTCACTGGGCTGTTCACGTAGTAGAAAGTTTGGCAGTTCCTCTGACCATAAAAATAACAGCATTGAGAAATAAGAAGAAACGGTAATTGGAGATAAAACATTTTTTAAAGCTGTTTACTTTAAAGGAAAAACATTCAAACAAATCTATTAAGTGTCCCTTTTTTCATTCTTTCAGACTATTCTTGTTCAGATCTGGTACCCGATTACAGTGGCGACCAACTCCAGAGAACAAAAGAAGATCCTTGCCAAGTACCTGATGGAGACCTCTGGGAACCTGGACCGTCTAGAGTATAAACTACACGACTTTGGCTATAGGGGTGTATCTTCACAAGAGGTATGAAACCCACTAAACTATCAATGATTTAACCACAGATAGACTCGTTGAACACATTGACTTAGAGATTCACTAATCACAGGGGTTTTTTGTGCCTATTTTGGCAAAATTCAGTTCTTTTAGAACATGGTTTTTTTTTTTCAAAATATGATATAAAGTATGATAAAAGTATGTTTTGTTGGGGTTTATTTATTTATTTTTTTTGGTAGTTTTTTTTGCCTTTTTTACCATAATAGATTATGAATTATTTATATAACTAACATAAATACTATACATTTAGAAGAAAAAAAAAAGAAAATGATAAACAGGAAGCTGGATCTCTTTTTTTACGTTATATATTTGCGTGGTTAGCATAACTGGCTTAACATCACATTCTCTGGGTGTTTTCACTAAATGATACAGAAACAAGATTTCTAAATGCTGCGTATTCCAGGATAGACTGAGGTTTGAAGCCCAAAGGGGAACCCTGAAACTTTGCTGAACTCCTTTAGGCTTCCTGTTATCTACTGAAAGTAGTGCTCTCTCCATTTCTGGACATGTAATAGATTATAAACATATTTTGTGCTTCTTTGGTTTTCAGTTTTAGACTTTTTGCTAATTATTTAATAAAATAAATATGATTCTAGATTAACAACCTCTATCCATTAGTGATAATTGAAGTGCAAGCTGATAATGATCAAACGTTTTTAAATCTATAGTCTTTATTTAAACGGTTATGAGATTTCATTTAATATTGCTACTCTTTATAACGACTATTTGTGAAGATAAACACCTAAGGTCTATTCCCACTGCTATTCCTAAATAATTGTAATGCTGGTTTTTAATGATTTCCTGGTTTCTCACAGCTGAATCACATTAATGTTTTATTTGCAGTCCTCTTCTAAGTAAATTTCTGCGAAATTTCATGAAGAAAAGCAGAACTATTGCTCTTAAATCTCTTTAAAAAGTTATTTTAGATTGAGAAATTCGAAGGAAGCCCCAAAAACGATAGAAAATGCTGCTGTGTTTTAAACTTCCAGGTCAAAGCTTAGTTTGAAAATGAAATGCATCATTTTGTTTAACAGTTATATCTACTAGAAGAGGCCCTATATTACAGAAAAGGCTAAATTACTGCTCTTCATTCACAGACTGCTGGCATTGGAGCCTCAGCCCATTTGGTGAACTTCAAGGGTACAGATACAGTCGCTGGGATCGGCGTCATCAAGAAGTACTATGGCACCAAGGACCCAGTGCCTGGTTTTTCAGTGCCGGCTGCAGAGCACAGGTTAACAAACAATTCTCTCCAGGGTTGGTTTATTTACCTGGAAATATTCAGAAATAAATATAGGTGGTGTTTGCCATAGGCAGCCTAGCACCATAATAAAGGGTTTGTTAATGAGTTTTTTTCAAAATGCATCTGATTTTGTTTTTAAAGACTATTTGGAAAAAGCTGTTCTACTTGGTTGATGCTGCCAGGAAGAAAAGAGGCTAGTGTTAGCAGTTTTTCTGATACTAAATGTTTACCTTTGATGCCACGTTCACCTTATCTAAGATGTTAGGAAGTTACCAAGGGCAACAGTAGCTAACGGCAACATAAAATCTAGCATTAGCTTAAAAGTTAGTTAACAGGAAAAGACGTTTTTCATGAGTTTTAAATAGAAACTTCAACCAATTTGGTAATTTAGCAAAATAAAATAGTATCTTTCACTAAAGTTTGAACATGTTTCCTGTAGAAATCTTTGGTTCTAATGCACTGAATGTCCATGTGTTCATCAGTGTGGCAGCTGTCAGGATAATTTTTTTAGCGCCTGCCCCTCCACTAATGAAAGGTGTCTTCCAAGAGACTACAGAGATTTTTCAAAATTAAACCAGGACCTTTTTCCTCTGAGGCTCCTTATTTCTTGCACAGCGTTAATTACAAGAATATGCGATCTGCTTTATTTAAATATTCAAAGAAGCGCAGTGGTGATACATATTTTCAGTGTCCTACAGACATACAGGGATCCACATTCAGACCAGAAGCCATGTCTAAAACTGAACTTTTTTTATCTTCAAGATAAAAAGGAAAACCTAGCCTATTAAATGCTTTTCTGCTAATGTTGTTGCTGCTGGAATCTTTCTCACTAGAAAGAAAATTAGCTCAGCATGACTGAAGTTGGCGCTAATTTACTCAGTTTCCCTTACCCGCTTATTATCCTGTTCTTCAGATTAATTTCTCGAGCATGGCTTTGATTGGCTGGAAGTTCAGACTTGCTGCTGCCCTATCATCCATTTCACATTTAGCTGATGTCATTTTATGGCCTTTATACGCTTGGATGCTCATTCCTCCTTCATGCATGCACACCGTGATTTCTTAACTCTCCAGCCTGGCAGTAATTCGTCCAAAGAACCCCCCTTTTGTGTGTTATTGTATTCTGGGACATTGGCTTTGGTTGTTATAGCAATTGCTGAGTAATGCTCCGGTCATAAAATCAGTTTCATTTTTTCTTTACTGGAAGGGGCTGTTGTGAAATTCCACTTTGATCTCTATCGAAACAGAAAGCAAGGGAGGGATCGTTGTGTTACCAAGCAGGTGTTTCAAATGTAAATATATATATATATGTTTTATAAAAAATGTTCAACTTCAGAAAACAGCTGCCCCTTCTACAGAAACAGTAATATTAGATTTAAACATTAAATTCAGTGGTTTATTGCTTGAACTACAACATTTCTCTCTTCAGTGCTGTGACCCAGGGAGTGTCTAGAGGTTTTAATAATCTTAAGTTACAACCTGGATAAAATCTCAAAGGTCATTTCTTGTTTGAAACAAATGGTGTGTAGCGCCCTCTTCTGGAAATTGATCAGAAGTGTAATTTTATAAAAGTCATGTGAGTTTTGTTATCAGGAGTTTGGTTTCATCTCAGGAAGGGTTGTCCTTGTTTTAGTGGTTTTACTACAACTATATATTGAGTTCTGCGTGTGTTTTTAAACTGATGTAAAATAGTTTTCTCTTCATGCGTTGTTTTTTAATCTTGCCAAATAATTTGGCCATGGTCTTATTCAAGTATAAGTACCCATGTGTTTTTCCTGTCAGGATTAGTGGATACTTGTTGAGCCCCCAGATGCAGAGATGATTTCTTGCTAAATGAGATGAAGAAGTCAAAATACAGAAGCCATAATCCAGAACCGATTGACAAAACCCTCAGGAACCATAAACTACGAGACAATAGGGAGGAATGAAAAGAGTGAAGAGAATCCAGCAAACACTAACTGTAGAGGGAGAGTATATATGCTAAACAGAAAAATGAATGGAGTACCGTAATTTTTGGACTATAAGCCGCACCTGAATATAAGCCGCATAAGCTCAATTGCATGATTTGTACATATACAAAACGCACCGTACTATAAGCCGCAGGGTTTTTATGTTTACACACAAACTGTCTTGCGCTCGCAATGTCCGTCTTTCTCGCTGTCGTTCTGTCTCGTACCACTCACGGTAGAAGTCTGCTTCCGGAGGACCTCCGCATACCCGCGCGCGGCTACCGTGCTTGTGTGTTGAAGCAAATGTGACGTCAACATGGTGGATGGTAAAATCCATAGATTTAGGTATTACCCTAGTGGCCGTTAGCTGTAAACGTCCATAGATAAGCTGCATGGTTATATAAGCCACAAGGTCGAAAAATGGGGAAAAAGTCACGGCTTATTTTCAGAAAATTACGGTAATCAGCTAATTGGGAGCAGGTGTGGACTAAAGGATCTAGAAGGGAGCTAGAGGAAAGGAGACTGGCACAAGAGGCAACAGAGGGTAAACAAGAAATACATAACTGCTCAAATACAACCAGAAAATGATCAGATTGACACAAAATGGTAATGAAACCAATAGCACAGAAAACATAATCACATAAATCAAAGTTTAACTCAAAAGGAGAAACTAAACTGAACCAAAAATTCCAGAAAGGGTAGAATCATGACATTTTGAACATATAACCCACTTCCCTAACTATTGTTTTCAGTTTCTAGCTCTTAAATCCTCCACACTTATGCATTGGAACAGCAACAGCAGCTTTAACCAACAACCGCTCTGCCGATTCTCTCTGCAGTACTATAACCGCATGGGGGAAAGACCATGAGAAAGATGCGTTTGAGCACATCATCAAGCAGTTTCCCAGCGTCCCTGTGTCCATCGTCAGCGACAGCTACGACATCTACAATGCCTGTGAGAAAATCTGGGGGGAGGACCTGAGAGCGCTGATAGTGACCCGCAGCGCAGACGCCCCGCTGGTCGTCCGCCCAGACTCAGGAAACCCACTTGATACAGTTTTGAAGGTCTGTCCTGTTTGCTAGTCGATAAAACGTTCGCCCCCCCATGAGGTCTGAACTCTTTTTTTTGTCACTGGCAGGTTTTGGAGATCTTGGGCAAGAAGTTTCCTCCACAAGAGAACTCTAAAGGTTTTAAAGTTCTTCCTCCTTACATCAGAGTCATACAAGGAGATGGAGTGGATATCAACACACTGCAAGAGGTAAGGAGGCTTGGTTATACAACTGTCTGCGTGTTCGAGGGGTGAATGTTAGGTTTTTTATCGTGTATATGTTTCAACAGATCGTGGAGGGTATGAAACAACACAAGTGGTCTATCGAGAACATTGCCTTTGGATCTGGGGGGGCACTGTTGCAGAAACTGACCAGAGATCTGCTCAACTGCTCATTCAAATGCAGCTATGTGGTGACAAACGGACTGGGGGTGAGTATGGACCTGTGGCTAGATTAACTGCTCTATAACCCCTTAACTTTATTGCTAGAATGTTAAATATTTTTTTGTGGCTTTTCAGGTGAATGTGTTCAAGGATCCGGTGGCAGACCCCAACAAGAGATCGAAGAAAGGTCGCCTGTCTTTGCACCGGACGGCGAGCGGCGATTTCGTCACTTTGGAGGAGGGCAAAGGAGATTTGGAGGAGTATGGGGTGGTGAGTTTCATACCCCTTCAGCGCCTTTCAGAAGTATCCATACCCCTATTGAGTCATCACAATAAAAAAAATAAACAAACATGGAAAAGGGTGCTGGATTGGATTGAAACAAGATGGCATCATGATCAGGGCATGATTTTCTACAGTATAGACAGGGAAGCTGGTTTGAGTTGGAGATAAAGGACGTTCTGCAGGAGATTCCTGGGAATCGTTCCACCTCCCAGCAGGAAAACGCCTCTAAATGTGAAATACTGACACAAGTTGATGAGAAAATCTAATCTGCAGCTTCAAAGCAGAATCATATCCCAACTATTTCCCATTTCTGGATTAAGGGGTATGAATATTATTGAAAGACGTGGTACAATGATTGTTTGGTAACTTTGTGTAGTTTGACCTCATTGGTTTCCTTCAACTTTTATTGAATTTTCAACCCCTCCTCTTGTTTCATTGTTTTTCAGGACCTGCTGCACACAGTGTTTCAGAACGGCAAGATTGTGAAGAACTACAGTTTTGATGAAGTCAGAGACAATGCTAAGCTCAAAGACAGCGAGCTTGAGGAGCTGTTGCACTGAGTGCAGACCCCCCCCCAACATACTCTGTTCATCCTAAAAGCCTAAAGAAGTTTTTTTTTTTTAGATCACCTTTTTTTTTTTACCTCCAGTTCCACCAAACAAAATGGAGGCATTTGCACTTCTAATACAACCGTTTCTCTTCCAAATTATGAGAACTCCAAA